>NC_084577.2:4365086-4372586 GCF_033978685.3 Nerophis lumbriciformis
GAATTTAAAATCTGAGTCAAACTTAACTCTAACTTAACTTTAACAAAGTTAAAAAGGTAACGTACCAATGTAGGTGTGGTGAAATTAACATCTGCATTTGACCCATGCAGATGATGTGGTCCTGATGGCTTCATCTGGCCAGGATCTTCAGCTCTCACTGGATCGGTTCGCAGCTGAGTGTGAAGCGACTGGGATGAGAATCAGCACCTCCAAGTCCGAGTCCATGGTTCTCGCCCGGAAAAGGGTGGAGTGCCATCTCCGGGTTGGGGAGGAGATCTTGCCCCAAGTGGAGGAGTTCAAGTACCTCGGAGTCTTGTTCACGAGTGAGGGAAGAGTGGATCGTGAGATCGACAGGCGGATCGGTGCGGCGTCTTCAGTAATGCGGACGCTGTATCGATCCGTTGTGGTGAAGAAGGAGCTGAGCCGGAAGGCAAAGCTCTCAATTTACCGGTCGATCTACATTCCCATCCTCACCTATGGTCATGAGCTTTGGGTTATGACCGAAAGGACAAGATCACGGGTACAAGTGGCCAAAATGAGTTTCCTCCACCGGGTGGCGGGGCTCTCCCTTAGAGATAGGATGAGAAGCTCTGTCATCCGGGGGGAGCTCAAAGTAAAGCCGCTGTTCCTCCACATCGAGAGGAGCCAGATGAGGTGGTTCGGGCATCTGGTCAGGATGCCACCCGAGCGCCTCCCTAGGGAGGTGTTTAGGGCACGTCCGACCGGTAGGAGGCCACGGGCAAGACCCAGGACACGTTGGGAAGACTATGTCTCCCGGCTGGCCTGGGAACGCCTCGGGATCCCCCGGGAGGAGCTGGACGAAGTGGCTGGGGAGAGGGAAGTCTGGGCTTCCCTGCTTAGGCTGCTGCCCCCGCGACCCGACCTCAGATAAGCGGAAGAAGATGGATGGATGGATGGATGGATTTGACCCATCCCCTCGTTCACCCCCTGGGAGGTGAGGGGAGCAGTGAACAGCAGCGGTGGCCGCGCCCTGGAATCATTTTGGTGATTTAACCCCAAACTCCAACCCTTGATGCTGAGTGCCGAGCAGGGAGGTAATGGGTCCCATTTTTATAGTCTTTGGTATGACTCGGCCAGGGTTTGAACTCACGGCCTTCCAGTCACAGGGCGGACACTCTAACCACAGAGTAGGAAAGATGAATGCAACAATGTACAGATATATTGAAGGTAATGAATTAACTTTTATTATGTTTTGCATATGGTGAGTGTTTATATTCATCTTGGAGTAAGCAAGCCACCAAGTTCAATTAAATAGTGGTATTTCAGTTTGAGCACATGATAAGATAAGGCCCCTTAGTTTGATATTCGCAGGTGGATTTGATAACTTCTCGTAGGAAAGAGGCCCTAATTGGGACTTCGGAATTCAAAAGTGATAGCCCTGTCCTTGAGAAGAGACTACATGTCTAGCTCAAAATCAACATTTAAGATATGACTTAAAGCAGTTGTTGTCCAGACACCTACACACGACATCTCCTTTTATGGTCAGAGTGTGCTGTCCTGACTTAGCACACAACCACAGACAGAAAGGAGGAATATAAATTCCAACCCTTGATGCTGAGTGCCAAGCAGGGAGGTAACGGTGCCATTTTTATAGTCTTTGGTATGACTCGGCCGGGGTTTGAACTCACGACCTACCGAGCTCAGGGCGGACACTCTAACCACAAGGCGACTGAGCAGGTACTGAAAGAATTGCGTGTGAATGCTCCAATGCTGAAGTTAAACTGAAATGCTTACAGAATGTAGTATGAATGTAAGAATAGTTTGAATGTTGGAATGGTTTGAAGGTTGAAGAGTTTGAATTTCCAGGAAAACCGGAATTTGGTTTGGAACTTGAGAACATGTTAGTTTGAATGTCCAGGCTAAGAGGAATGGGTTAATGTTTGAATGGTTTGAAAAGGTTGAAAAATGTGGAAATTGTTCAACTTGGAAACATGTCCCATTCATTTCAATGGGAAATTCCTGGAAATTTGGGAATTTGAGGAAAAGTGGGATTATTTGGAAAATGATTAGGACCATGAATGTCCTGAATGAGCTGAATTGGTTGGTGTTGGATTGAAATTGTTTAAATCGGGCAAGAAATGTTGAAGTAGTAAATGGTATTAGGGACTTTTGGGAAAATCTGGATTTTTTTCGGAAAAATGGTAAAAAAAAACTTGAATTGTCTGAATGAGTTGAAATGGTTGGTGTTGGAATTTTTCAAATCGATCGAGAAACGTTTAAGTAGTAACATGTTTAATTGAGAAATGGTATTTCGGACTTCCTGGAATTTCGGGAAAACCCGTAATTTTCCAGTTCAAAAACCAACTTTATTTTTCTAATTAAGAGGAATGTTTTGACGGTAGAACGGTTGAAATGCGTTAAAAAATGTGGAAGGAGTAGTTGCCTTTGTAAAACCAGGAATTCTGGAAAATCCTGGAATTGTTTTGGAACTTAGAAAAAGGGTAGTTGAAATTTCCAGGATGGTGGAATGTGTTGAAGGTGGTATGGTATGAATCGGTTGAAAAATGTGGAAATAGTGGAAGTTTGAAAAATGGCCCATTCATTTTGAATGGATACATTTTCCCTGGAAACCTGGAGTTCTGGGAAATCTGGGAATTGTTGGAATTTGTCAAGGGAAAGCCCATGATTCCTGAATAGGCTGAACAGTTTGAAGTTGAAGGGGCTAGGAAAATATTTGCTTGTAAGCACCCTGCCATTTACCTGTCCTTGTTTACTTAAAATTGGGGACAGTTAAACAATATTAACAAAATAAAACAAGTATTCCACTTAATTGTTTGAGGGAAAAAAAGTAAATAGTGCAAATTCACTACACCGAAAAATAACGACTATTGGCTTGACCATACACTTCATAAAACATCTACAGTATGAATATTATATTCATAATGTAAGAACATAAACTATTGAGAAAGTCCAACACAAATACAAATAGACGGAGTAGACATTGAAAGGGTAAAATAAAGCACATTTTTGGGTGTAATAATAGATGACAAAATTAATTGGAAATCTCATGTAAAAAATATACAACATAAAGTAGCAAGAAACACGTCAATATAGAATAAAGCAAAACATGTTCTGGACCAAAAATCACTTCATATTCTTTACTGCTCGCTAGTGTTACCATATCTGAGTTACTGTGTAGAAATATGGGTAAATAACTACAAATGTGGGCTTCATTCACTAACTGTGTTACAAAAAAGATCAATTAGTCATCATGTTGGATATAGAGAACATACAAAGCCTTTATTTATTGAATCACAAATTGCATTTGAAAAAAAAGCGAAAATTTAGCACACAGCAAACAATAACCTGCTACCCAATAATGTACAACTATTCTCTTAACAAAAGAGGAGAAATATAACCTCAGAGTAAAATCTAATTTAAAACATTTGTACGCACGTACAACACCTAAAAACCTTTAGCATATCAGTATGTGGAATTAGATTATGGAACGGATTAACCAAAGAAATCAAACAAAGCACCAATATGATTCAGTTTAAGAGACTGTTCAAACTACAAGTGTTCACAAAGTACACAGAACAAGAATTATGATGAATATCTTAGATAGATGGATGGATGGATGGATGGATGGATGGATGGATAGATAGATAGATAGATAGATAGATAGATAGATAGATAGATAGATAGATGGATGGATGGATGGATGGATGGATGGATGGATGGATGGATGGATGGATAGATAGATAGATAGATAGATAGATAGATAGATAGATAGATAGATAGATAGAAAGATTGATAATACTTTATTGATTCCTTCAGGAGACTTTCTTCAGGAAAATTTAAATTCCAACAGCAGTGTACAGAATTGAGATCAAATTTAAAAAGTAAAAAGTAGATAATGGGGGTGTAAATGGAAATAAAATATAAAATATAACAATAAGAATAAAAATAAAAAGCAACAATGAGAATAAACACATAACAGTAAAAATAAGAATATAACAAGATCAACTATGCAGTAGTGACCATGTTATGAAAAAGTATTGCACTGTTAATTGTACTGTTTATTTTTTTGTATTGAGACAAATATTATTTTATGTATTTAATATTTGTTTACTTACTATGGTGTATTATTTGTTTATCACTTATTTGTTCACTGTTATGTTACAGAAAACAAGGAAATAGGATAAAATTGAAATTCAACGATTTGGTGCATTTGCAAACAGCTAAAATTTAGCACACAGCAAACAATAACCTGCTACCCAATAATGTACAACTATTCTCTTAACAAAAGAGGAGAAATATAACCTCAGAGTAAAATCTAATTTAAAACATTTGTACGCACGTACAACACCTAAAACCTTTAGCATATCAGTATGTGGAATTAGATTATGGAACGGATTAACCAAAGAAATCAAACAAAGCACCAATATGATTCAGTTTAAGAGACTGTTCAAACTACAAGTGTTCACAAAGTACACAGAACAAGAATTATGATGAATATCTTAGATAGATAGATGGATGGATGGATGGATGGATGGATGGATGGATGGATGGATGGATGGATGGATGGATGGATGGATGGATGGATAGATAGATAGATAGATAGATGGATGGATGGATGGATGGATGGATGGATGGATGGATGGATGGATGGATGGATGGATAGATAGATAGATAGATAGATAGATAGATAGATAGATAGATAGATAGATAGATAGATAGATAGATAGATAGATAGATAGATAGAAAGATTGATAGTACTTTATTGATTCCTTCAGGAGACTTTCTTCAGGAAAATTTAAATTCCAACAGCAGTGTACAGAATTGAGATCAAATTTAAAAAGTAAAAAGTAGATAATGGGGGTGTAAATGGAAATAAAATATAAAATATAACAATAAGAATAAAAATAAAAAGCAACAATGAGAATAAACATATAACAGTAAAAATAAGAATATAACAAGATCAACTATGCAGTAGTGACCATGTTATGAAAAAGTATTACACTGTTAATTGTACTGTTTATTTTTTTGTATTGAGACAAATATTATTTTATGTATTTAATATTTGTTTACTTACTATGGTGTATTATTTGTTTATCACTTATTTGTTCACTGTTATGTTACAGAAAACAAGGAAATAGGATAAAATTGCTCTGGTATGAAAAGGGGTTCGGATTAAATAAGGTCAGCTTCTTCCTACTCCTTTTCGGACTTGCTGTAATGAAACAACTGGAAATATGCGATGCAATACATTGTATCGTATGCATGTGCGAAATAAGCTGAAACGGAACTAAAAAGACAAGAACTAATCGATCCCATCACGCCTGTATCAACTCAATACTGCTACTGCCCTTGGTATCGGCAACATTGGCATCTGGATCGACCCGCCCTCCTCCCCAATAAACGGGGCGGGGGGCGGGGGGTTGGTGTCACAAATAACCCACGCACACTCCGCTTCAAGCCACTTTCTCTACAACAATTGGCAGATAACTTTTGGACGGGGATGGACTGATGACATTTCCAACAGTCATAAAATCGGGCGGGTCGTCACGTGACATTTCAGCCTGGTGGTCAACAATGCGTTTTATGCACTATGCAACCCCGCTTCCCCCCGGGCCTGACAGTGAAATACAGCCCCTTTAATAACACACATAAGACATATACAGGGGGATAAAACCCTCCTTTATAGTAAAATGCATCATTCGACTGTGCTGATCCAGCTTGTTGTCTGGATCCAGCCAAGCGCACAGAGCAGGGCCAAGGTGAGTCCAATCAAGTCAAAGTCGCCACCTAGCGGTCACATTGACGTCTGTTCTGCAGCCTCTATTGGATTAAAGAACAAGCATGGACCTGACCTCCATATTATTGCACTTTGTGGAATTGGCATGATGGGTGTTAGCCTCTATGGGATTATCATCTCTTGCTGTGGCTTTTATGTTTATGGTTATTGATGATGAAACAAGCAAGCTGACACACAGAAAGTGCATCAATTCTACATTTAGGGGAACAATGGCTTGCTATAAGGCAAGGGTCGGCAACCCAAAATGTTGAAAGAGCCATATTGGACCGAAAATACAGGTAAAAGCCAGTAAATTAGAATATTTTGAAAAACTTGATTTATTTCAGTAATTGCATTCAAAAGGTGTAACTTGTACATTATATTTATTCATTGCACACAGACTGATGCATTCAAATGTTTATTTCATTTAATTTTGATGATTTGAAGTGGCAACAAATGAAAATCCAAAATTCCGTGTGTCACAAAATTAGAATATTGTGTAAGGCTAATACAAAAAAGGGATTTTTAGAAATGTTGGCCAACTGAAAAGTATGAAAATGAAAAATATGAGCATGTACAATACTCAATACTTGGTTGGAGCTCCTTTTGCCTCAATTACTGCGTTAATGCGGCGTGGCATGGAGTCGATGAGTTTCTGGCACTGCTCAGGTGTTATGAGAGCCCAGGTTGCTCTGATAGTGGCCTTCAACTCTTCTGCGTTTTTGGGTCTGGCATTCTGCATCTTCCTTTTCACAATACCCCACAGATTTTCTATGGGGCTAAGGTCAGGGGAGTTGGCGGGCCAATTTAGAACAGAAATACCATGGTCCGTAAACCAGGCACGGGTAGATTTTGCGCTGTGTGCAGGCGCCAAGTCCTGTTGGAACTTGAAATCTCCATCTCCATAGAGCAGGTCAGCAGCAGGAAGCATGAAGTGCTCTAAAACTTGCTGGTAGACGGCTGCGTTGACCCTGGATCTCAGGAAACAGAGTGGACCGACACCAGCAGATGACATGGCACCCCAAACCATCACCCAACCATGCAAATTTTGCATTTCCTTTGGAAATCGAGGTCCCAGAGTCTGGAGGAAGACAGGAGAGGCACAGGATCCACGTTGCCTGAAGTCTAGTGTAAAGTTTCCACCATCAGTGATGGTTTGGGGTGCCATGTCATCTGCTGGTGTCGGTCCACTCTGTTTCCTGAGATCCAGGGTCAACGCAGCCGTCTACCAGCAAGTTTTAGAGCACTTCATGCTTCCTGCTGCTGACCTGCTCTATGGAGATGGAGATTTCAAGTTCCAACAGGACTTGGCGCCTGCACACAGCGCAAAATCTACCCGTGCCTGGTTTACGGACCATGGTATTTCTGTTCTAAATTGGCCCGCCAACTCCCCTGACCTTAGCCCCATAGAAAATCTGTGGGGTATTGTGAAAAGGAAGATGCAGAATGCCAGACCCAAAAACGCAGAAGAGTTGAAGGCCACTATCAGAGCAACCTGGGCTCTCATAACACCTGAGCAGTGCCAGAAACTCATCGACTCCATGCCACGCCGCATTAACGCAGTAATTGAGGCAAAAGGAGCTCCAACCAAGTATTGAGTATTGTACATGCTCATATTTTTCATTTTCATACTTTTCAGTTGGCCAACATTTCTAAAAATCCCTTTTTTGTATTAGCCTTAAGTAATATTCTAATTTTGTGACACACGGAATTTTGGATTTTCATTCGTTGCCACTTCAAAT
>NC_084577.2:4377586-4520086 GCF_033978685.3 Nerophis lumbriciformis
GGAAACTCATTTCGGCCGCTTGTACCCGTGATCTTGTCCTTTCGGTCATAACCCAAAGCTCATGACCATAGGTGAGGATGGGAACGTAGATCGACCGGTAAATTGAGAGCTTTGCCTTCCGGCTCAGCTCCTTCTTCACCACAACGGATCGATACAGCGTCCGCATTACTGAAGACGCCGCACCGATCCGCCTGTCGATCTCACGATCCACTCTTCCCTCACTCGTGAACAAGACTCCGAGGTACTTGAACTCCTCCACTTGGGGCAAGATCTCCTCCCCAACCCGGAGATGGCACTCCACCCTTTTCCGGGCGAGAACCATGGACTCGGACTTGGAGGTGCTGATTCTCATCCCAGTCGCTTCACACTCAGCTGCGAACCGATCCAGTGAGAGCTGAAGATCCTGGCCAGATGAAGCCATCAGGACCAAATCATCTGCAAAAAGCAGAGACCTAATCCTGCAGCCACCAAACCGGATCCCCTCAACGCCTTGACTGCGCCTAGAAATTCTGTCCATAAAAGTTATGAACAGAATCGGTGACAAAGGGCAGCCTTGGCGGAGTCCAACCCTCACCGGAAACGTGTCCGACTTACTGCCGGCAATGCGAACCAAGCTCTGACACTGATCATACAGGGAGCGGACCGCCACAATCAGACAGTCCGAAACCCCATACTCTCTGAGCACTCCCCACAGGACTTCCCGAGGGACACGGTCGAATGCCTTCTCCAAGTCCACAAAGCACATGTAGACTGGTTGGGCAAACTCCCATGCACCCTCAAGGACCCTGCCGAGAGTAACTGTGGACCAGCTCTATGTTCTATATGTTATAGTTATTTGAATGACTCTTACCATAATATATTACGTTAACATACCAGGCACGTTCTCAGTTGGTTATTTATGCCTCATATAACGTACACTTATTCAGCCTGCTGTTCACTATTCTTTATTTATTTTAAATTGCCTTTCAAATGTCTATTCTTGGTGTTGGGTTTTATCAAATACATTTCCCCAAAAAATGCGACTTATATATGTTTTTTTTCCTTCATTATTATGCATTTTCGGCAGGTGCGACTTATACTCCGGTGCGACTTATACTCCGAAAAATACGGTAATACCCAAATATGTGGTATCACCCAAAACTAACGTAAAGTATCCAAACAGAAGAATAAGTGTTTGTTACATTTAAACATACAGTAGGTGTAAATACTACAGAACAAGTAGATTAATAATAATTTTGAGAAAAGTATATACAGTAGCTAGAATGACACAATCTGTTGTATACAAATTAGAGATTTTATAGCCCGTTTTGAAATGGTTATTGCAGGAGGCTGCAATATAGATTTCATGCCATATTGCCCGTCCCTATCCTTGAATATAACCCGTGGCAAAGCATGTTTGCGTATCCTGTTAAGATTTTAACCAGCTTCGAAGTACTACCCAATATATTCTGGGTTAATATGCTAATGTATACTGATAAGAAATGATTTTGCTTTGTAGTACAGTGCATGCCGCTCTGTTTAATGGGTGTTTATAAACTGTTATGACAACCAAAATAAATGCAAAATACGTCTACATGGTAATGTACTTATAGTTGTTTGTTTCCACCAATGGTACAGTACAGTGAGTTATGTGGGCGTGTATACAGTACTGTATGTGTGGGCCTTCTTTCTAACAATGGTCTGCAGCTGCAAAGTCATTTTCCCCAATGCAGGAGTTGATGGTCGGATTTAAGGTTGTGCAAGGCTACATACTTCAGGCAGCCGATGAATTAATGTGAATCTGGATTGTGTTTAATCCTGCGCAGAATGTGGCCTTGGTAGATTTCAGAATGATAGTTATTCAGCTGGAAAAGATTCACCTTGCAGGAGAGTCCTTGACAAGACAAGACAAGACAAGACATATGCAAGGTTACTGCAGCCTCTTTCTCCAGCCAAAACAAAATTATGTCATGGAGATTGTCTCATCCTTGTATTTCTTTTGGCTTCAATACAATCAGAGTTTAGTTATTTCACACATGCTGAACTAGGGGTGAAAAAATTATAGCAGTCATATGTAGCGTGTTGTATATTTTTTAATCACATTAACTCATTTTTCAGCTCTAATGTCAATTGCCCTTGGTCTTGCGCGTGACTTAGAGCAGTGTTTTTCAACCTTTTGTTTCATTGAAAAAATCCAAAGTCACACCACCAGCAGAAATCATTAAAATATGAAAGTCGATATTGACAATAAAAAGTTGTCGAATATGACTTTAAAGCATAACTAAGCATGCAACACTATAGCTCTTGTCTCAAAGTAGGTGTACTGTCACCACCTGTCACATCACACCCTGACTTATTTTGACTTTTTTGCTATTTTCCTGTGTGTAGTGTTTTAGTTCTTGTCTTGCGCTCCTATTTTGGTGGCTTTTCCTGTTTTGTTGGTATTTTCCTGCAGCAGTTTCATGTCTTCCTTTAAGCGATATTCCCCGCACCTGCTTTGTTTTAGCAAACAAGAATATTTCAGTTGTTTTTATCCTTTGTGGGGACATTGTTGATCGTCATGTCATGTACGGATGTACTTTGTGGGCGCCGTCTTTGCTCCACAGTAAGTCTTTGCTGTCGTCCAGCATTATGTTTTTGTTTACTTTGTAGCCAGTTCAGTTTTAGTTTTGTTCTGCATAGCCTTCCCTAAGCTTCAATGCCTTTTCTTAGGGGCACTCACCTTTTGTTTGTTTTTCAGTTTAAGCATTAGATACCTTCACACTGCCTCCCGCTGTCGTGTGCATATTGTGATCACAATTAGCTACCTGCTGCCACCTACTGATATGGAAGAGTATTACACGGTTACTCTGCCGACACTCAACAACCACACATCATTTGCAGACTATAATTACTGGTTTGCAAAAAATATTTTTTACCCCAAATAGGTGAAATTAGATAATCTCCCACGGCACACCAAACTGTATCTCACGGCACACTAGTGTGCCGCGGCACAGTGGTTGAAAAACACTGACTTAGAGCAACATTATGTGTCATGCGGCACAACAATAATCTGTAGTCACAGGCTTTAAATGGTGAGAATAGGAGAAATTATATCTAATAAACTGTACAGTGTATAACACTGGTTCACAAACGTTTTTCCACCAAGTATCACCTCAGAGAACACTAAAGTTCACAAGTACCACCATAATTACTAACATTACAATTCAGTAGTGTAGTAGGCCTAAATATTTGGTAACACTTTAGTATGGGGAACTCATATTCACCATTAATTAGTAGCCTATTAACATGCAAATTAGTAACATATTGGCTCTTAATTAGTCATAGTAAATACTTATTAATGCCTTATTCTGCATGGCCTTATTATACAACCAGTAAGCCATTAAATAAGAGTCTTCCCTCAATAACCTCAGAATTATTGCTTATTAGTAACCCTAACCCTAACCCTTATATCTTCCCCTAGTGTCCAAATAACTCTAAATTAAGTCTTTGTTTCTATAATAAGCAACTAATTAATGGTGAATATGTTCCCCATACTAAAGTGTTACCAACTATTCATTTAAAACAAGGCAGGGGTTTTATTTCACAATTATATTGAATAAACACTAAATTGGCCCTTGTGTGTGAATGTGAGTGTGAATGTTCTCTGTCTATATGTGTTGGCCATGTGATGAGGTGGCGACTTGTCCAGGGTGTACACCGCCTCCCGCCCGAATGCAGCTGAGATAGGCTCCAGCACCCCCGCGACCCCAAAAGGGACAAGCGGTAGGAAATGGATGGATGGATTTTTGGCTACTTCAACATTACACACAATGCACAAACATCATCAACAATGATACTCCATATACAGTACATATTAGAGATGCGCGGTTTGCGGACACAACCGCGGAGTCCGCGGATTATCCGCGGATCGGGCGGATGAAATTAAAAAAACTAAGATTTTATCCGCTCGCGGGTCGGGTCGGGCGGATTAATTGTTTTTTTTTTTTTTTTTTTTTGCGGGTGGCAGTTAAACCAATTCGGAAATATATATACATAGTTACATGTTGTTACCCACATACGAAAAACGAGCAGGCACCTGCTGCATATGCCACAACAGAAGAAAAAAAAAGAAAAGAGATGGACACTTTTACGGAGCGGAGAAGGGACGCCTCGCCGGGGTCCGGGACCGAGGCCCCTTCCCCCGAGAGGGCCCCACCGGGAGCCGTAGCTGAGGCGATCCGCGAGAAGGGCCCGACGCACGTCCAGGGTCACTACCGCGCCCACCGCACCGACACCCCGCCTCGTCCGCTTTCGCCGCGGCCGGCGTCACGCGCAGCAGGTAAGCAGCTTACCTGCCCGCCACCCCCGTGGCCGGGGGCTCGTAACATGGGTCACTCCGCGCGCTCCGCCCGCGCAGCTTACCTGCTTGCCACCCCTGTTGCCGGGGGCGCGTAACAGGGGTCACTCCGCGCGTAGTGCGCTCATGAAAGGGGTGGGGCTCACCCTGGTTGATATAGAGAGCAGGACGGTGGCCATGGAAGTTGGAACCCGCTAAGGAGTGTGTAACAACCCACCTGCCGAATCAACTAGCCCTGAAAATGGATGGCGCTGGAGCGTGGGCCCATACCTGGCTGTCGCCGGCAGCGAGACGCGCTTGGAGGTGCGCTCAGCGCGGCTCCCATATGATTGCGCACTGGTGTGCGTCTGGGTCGTGACAGCGTGGCACGCGAATGTCTGTGCATTGGATCAGTCTCCTTTCTTTAACAGGCAAAAGCTTTATAACCTCACCATACCTGCCAACTTTTAAATCAGAAAAACCTAGTAGCCAGGGTCCAAGGGCCGCAGGCCCCGGTAGGTCCAGGACAAAGTCCTGGTGGAGGGTTCAGGGCTTCGCCCCCCGACGCAAAATGACTATTAGCATTCAGACAGGTTAAAATGTTGCTAAAACCATCACTTTTCTATCAGTCACAGTGACTTTTCAAAACAAAAATATTACAGCAAAAATCATATGGGTTGATTGACATGTTTATTCTGTAAGCTAACTTCAATAGTTTGAAATTATTTTGACAGTTAATGCCAGTTATCCTGTCAACCTTTCACAAGACTTCAATTTGTTAATTGAAAGTATAAATAGTATAAACACTTTTTACAGTATGTCGTGCTGTGAAATACAGCCGACAGGATTGTGCATGCATGGTGAAGGAGAACAAAGGACTTCTTTCATTTAAGGTTTGTGATAAACCATCAAACTCATTCGTTAAAAGGACTCTATAGTAATATAAAGCGAATTTTTCTGGACATTATCATGCAAGAAAAGTTTATTTTTGGGATCGCGATCACCGCGTAATGATTTTTAAAGGTTGCATTACATTATTAACTGTCCCATGTGATCAGCCAGTGCGATTGGAAGTCCATGCTCAATTATTGCCTCCGTAAATAAAACTTCGGCATTTATCACATCCAAAGAATCTGTTTGGGCGACGAAAAACGTTGAAAGTTTTCCACTTGTATCGCTAGCAACGGCATTAGACTTGTGTTTTTTTGTCCCAACCTGGTCTTTTACATCGCTAATTCCTCCGTGTCCGATCGAAAAATCTTGTCTGCACAAGGTGCAATTCGCGTAGTTTTCACCCTTTTTTGAATTTTTTTTATTAATATTAGATATATAACAACGGGCGGATGGTGGGCGGATGCAGTTCTGATCAAACGTTACATCGGGTGGATGGCGGATGGTTGACGACTTTCTGACGCGGTTGCGGATGAAATAATTGCCATCCGCGCATCTCTAGTACATATTTACAGACTTCTTTGGCGTACCACCGGCTGAAGCCCGCAAACCAGTACCACAGTTTGTGTGTAAAATGTTCATAATAAACTTAAATGCATGTCAGAACTGTGTTTCTGATTCGTAAAAGTTAGAATTTTTGTGTGTAGCTATTAACGAATGGAGAAATGGCATAACTTCCGGGCGTTAAGTTCCACATTAAACTGACTTTATACAAGTAAAACACATCTGTGCATCAATATGAATCCATGTGCATTGATGTGTATGTTTATTTAAAATTAGAGCATTTTTACACGGAAGAAAAATCGCTTGTGTTTGTCATGTGCCGCTGGCCGAAATGAATTTATGTGCGACCTCACAACTTTGTCCAATGGCTGGAAATTCCCTGCACATTTTGAGCCAATCAGCGTCCATCCATCCGTACACCCTGGATAAGTCGCCACCTCATCGCATAGCCAACACAGATAGACAGACAACATTCACACACTAGGGCCAATTTAGTGTTGCCAATCAACCTATCCTCAGGTGTATGTTTTTTTGGAGGTGGGAGGAAGCCGGAGTACCCGGAGGGAACCCACGCAGTCACGGGGAGAATATGCAAACTCCACACAGAAAGATCCCGAGCCCGGGATTGAACTCAGGACCATCGTATTGTGAGGCACATGCACTAACCCCTCTTCCACCGTGCTGCGTCATTTTCGCAAATCAAATTTGTCCGTGAGTGGCGCTCAAACGCACACGTCACTTGCCTAATTCAAACGTATGTTTGTTTTTAGTGTAGCCGAAGCAGGAATAGAAACATGTACCGTATTTTCCGCACTATAAGGCGCACCTAAAAACCACAAATTTTCTCAAAAGCTGACAGTGCACCTTATAATCCGGTGCGCTTTATATATGGATTAATATTAAGATTCATTTTCATAAAGTTTCGGTCTCGCAACTACGGTAAACAGCCGCCATCTTTTTTCCCCGTAGAAGAGGAAGTGCTTCTTCTTCTACGCAAGCAACCGCCAAGGTAAGCACCCGCCCCCATAGAACAGGAAGCGCTTCTTCTTCTACTGTAAGCAACCACCCGCCTGCGTAGAAGAAGAAGAAGCGCGCGGATATTACGTTTCATTTCCTTTGTGTGTTTACATCTGTAAAGACCACAAAATGGCGACAGGTTTCCGGTTCATGAAAAGACGCAATCTCTCCATCCGCACACGGAGTACTATTTCACAGCAACTGCCTAAAGACTTTCAAGAAAAGCTGGCTACTTTCCGTGCATATTGTAAAAACAAGATAGCTGAAAAAAAGATCCGGCCAGAGAACATTATCAACATGGACGAGGTTCCACTGACTTTTGATATTCCTGTGAACCGCACTGTGGATACAACGGGAGCACGTACGGTGAATATTCGCACCACAGGGAATGAGAAGTCATCCTTCACTGTGGTTCTAGCTTGCCATGCTAATGGCCAGAAACTTCCACCCATGGTGATATTCAAAAGGAAGACCTTGCCAAAAGAGACCTTTCCAGCCGGCGTCATCATAAAAGCTAACTCGAAGGGATGGATGAATGAAGAAAAGATGAGCGAGTGGTTAAGGTAAGTTTACGCGAAGAGGCCGGGTGGCTTTTTTCACGCAGCTCCGTCCATGTTGATATACGACTCCATGCGCGCCCACATCACGCTGGTTTTTAATATATTATTAAAGTTTGACTGACCTATCTGACTGTTTTTTTGACATTCCTTTAGCGCAGTTAGATGCGGCTTACAACACGGGGCGGCTTATAGGTGGACAAAGTTTTGAAATATGCCGTTCATTGAAGGCGCGGCCTATAACCCAGGGCGCCTTATGGTGCGGAAAATACGGTAACAATATATCAACTCATGCATTACATGCTGTGCATTACCTTTTGCACTATATTAATGTATATTATTATGTGTTGTTAATTTATATTATTATGTGTTGTCAACTTTGTACTTTTTTTTTTATGTCATTGACTGAAATAAATAAATAAATGGAAAAAAAAGAAAAGAAAAAAGAAACTCTTCATTGCTCAAACAGCAAAATTGTACAATTGCTCCCCTCACCTCCCAGGGGTTGGAACAAGGGGATGGGTCGAAAGGAAGAGGGTAATTTCACAATACCTAGTGTGTGTGTGACTATCAGTGGTACTTTATCTTTAAGTTTAACATTAAAAAGATGTGGCTGGTCACGTTGAAATGACGTGGACTTCAACTCTACACCTGCGCTTTAGTCCATCAGGCTACATCAGTCTATGTGTGTGGTCCCTTTCATTTTCATTGTCCTCAAGATTATGTAATTTTTAAGATTTGCTGAGATGTCTTTGACGACAAGTAGATTTGGAGGTTGGGTGCCTTGAATTCTACAAACCCCGTTTCCATATGAGTTGGGAAATTGTGTTAGATGTAAATATAAACAGAATACAATGATTTGCAAATCCTTTTCAACCCATATTCAATTGAATGCACTACAAAGACAAGATATTTGATGTTCAAACTCATAAACTTTATTTTTCTTTTGCAAATAACAATTAACTTAGAAATTCATGGCTCCAACACGTGCCAAAGTAGTTGGGAAAGGGCATGTTCACCACTGTGTTACATGGCCTTTCCTTTTAACAACACTCAGTAAACGTTTGGGAACTTAGGAGACACATTTTTTAAGCTTCTCAGGTGGAATTCTTTCCCATTCTTGCTTGATGTACAGCTTAAGTTGTTCAACAGTCCGGAGTCTCCGTTGTGCTATTTTAGGCTTCATAATGCGCCACACATTTTCAATGGGAGACAGGTCTGGACTACAGGCAGGCCAGTCTAGTACTCGCACTCTTTTACTATGAAGCCACGTTGATGTAACACGTGGCTTGGCATTGTCTTGCTGAAATAAGCAGGGGCGTCCATGGTAACGTTGCTTGGATGGCAACATATGTTGCTCCAAAACCTGTATGTACCTTTCAGCATTAATGGCACCTTCACAGATGTGTAAGTTACCCATGTCTTGGGCACTAATACACCCCTATACCATCACAGATGCTGGCTTTTACACTTTGCGCCGATAACAATCCGGATGGTTCTTTTCCTCTTTGGTCCGGAGGGCACGACGTCCACAGTTTCCAAAAACAATTTGAAGTGTGGACTCGTCAGACCACAGAACACTTTTCCCCTTTGTATCAGTCCATCTTAGATGAGCTCAGGCCCAGTGAAACCGATGGCGTTTCTGGGTGTTGTTGATCAACGGTTTTCGCCTTGCATAGGAGAGTTTTAACTTGCACTTACAGATGTAGCGACCAACTGTAGTTACTGACAGTGGGTTTCTGAAGTGTTCCTGAGCCCATGTGGTGATATCCTTTACCCACTGATGTCGCCTGTTGATGCAGTACATTCTGAGGGATCGAAGGTCACGGGCTTAGCTGCTTACGTGCAGTGATTTCTCCAGATTCTCTGAACCTTTTGATGACATTACGGACCGTAGATGGTGAAATCCCTAAATACCTTGCAATAGCTGGTTGAGAAAGGTTTTTCTTAAACTGTTCAACAATTTGCTCACGCATTTGTTGACAAAGTGGTGACCCTCGCCCCATCCTTGTTTGTGAATGACTGAGCATTTCATGGAATCTACTTTTATCATGGCACCCACCTGTGCCCAATTTGCCTGTTCACCTGTGGGATGTTCCAAATAAGTGTTTGATGAGCATTCCTCAACTTTATCAGTATTTATTGCCACCTTTCCCAACTTCGTTGTCACGTGTTGCTGGCATCAAATTCTAAAGTTAATGATTATTTGCAAAAAAAAAAGAAAAGTTTATCAGTTTGAACATCAAATATGTTGTCTTTGTAGCATATTCAACTGAATATGGGTTGAAAATGATTTGCAAATCATTTTATTCCGCTTATATTTACATCTAACACAATTTCCCAACGAAACGAGGTTTGTATTGTGATCGTAAACCAGCAGCACACAGACTGCTGCAGCTTTAAGTGTGCAAACTTTTTTTTTTTTCTTCAACACATTCGTTCAGTTGAAACATTGATTCTAGTACCCATATTTTGCACATCCAATCCTCCGGTCATTTTGTAGTTCAGTACACACCTGTGTTCTGTTCGTCATATTAACGATGGATTCTGATGTGTCATCTATGTTGCTGCTTCTTGATCTTAGCGCTGCTTTCGATACCGTCGATCATAATATTTTATTAGAGCGTATCAAAACACGTATTGGTATGTCAGACTTAGCTTTGTCGTGGTTTAACTCTTATCTTACTGACAGGATGCAATGCGTCTCCCATAATAATGTGACCTCGGACTATGTTAAGGTAACGTGCGGAGTTCCTCAGGGTTCGGTTCTTGGCCCTGTACTCTTTAGTATTTACATGCTGCCGCTAGGCGACATCATACGCAAATACGGTGTTAGCTTTCATTGCTATGCTGATGACACCCAACTCTACATGCCCCTAAAGCTGACCAACACGCCGGATTGTAGTCACCTGGAGGCGTGTCTTAATGAAATTAAACAATGGATGTCCGCTAACTTCTTGCAACTCAACGCCAAGAAAACGGAAATGCTGATTATCGGTCCTGCTAAACACCGACATTTATTTAATAATACCACCTTAACATTTGACAACCAAACAATTACACAAGGCGAATCAGTAAAGAATCTGGGTATTATCTTCGACCCAACTCTCTCGTTTGAATCACACATTAAGAGTGTTACTAAAACGGCCTTCTTTCATCTCCGTAATATCGCTAAAATTCGTTCTATTTTATCCACTAGCGACGCTGAGATCATTATTCATGCGTTCGTTACGTCTCGTCTCGACTACTGTAACGTATTATTTTCGGGTCTCCCTATGTCTGGCATTAAAAGATTACAGTTGGTACAAAATGCGGCTGCTAGACTTTTGACAAGAACAAGAAAGTTTGATCATATTACGCCTATACTGGCTCACCTGCACTGGCTTCCTGTGCACTTAAGATGTGACTTTAAGGTTTTACTACTTACGTATAAAATACTACACGGTCTAGCTCCGTCCTATCTTGTCGATTGTATTGTACCATATGTCCCGGCAAGAAATCTGCGTTCAAAGAACTCCGGCTTATTAGTGATTCCCAGAGCCCAAAAAAAGTCTGCGGGCTATAGAGCGTTTTCTATTCGGGCTCCAGTACTATGGAATGCCCTCCCGGTAACAATTAGAGATGCTACCTCAGTAGAAGCATTTAAGTCCCATCTTAAAACTCATTTGTATACTCTAGCCTTTAAATAGCCCCCCTGTTGGACCAGTTGATCTGCCGTTTCTTTTCTTTTCTCCTCTGCTCCCCTTTTCCTTGAGGGGGGGGGGGGGCACAGGTCCGGTGGCCATGGATGAAGTGCTGGCTGTCCAGAGTCGGGACCCGGGGTGGACCGCTCGCCTGTGCATCGGCTGGGAACATCTCTACGCTGCTGACCCGTCTCCGCTCGGGATGGTGTCCTGCTGGCCCCACTATGGACTGGACTCTTACTATTATGTTGGATCCACTATGGACTGGACTCTCACAATATTATGTCAGACCCACTCGACATCCATTGCTTTCGGTCTCCCCTAGAGGGGGGGGGTTACCCACATATGCGGTCCTCTCCAAGGTTTCTCATAGTCATTCACATCGACGTCCCACTGGGGTGAGTTTTTCCTTGCCCGTATGTGGGCTTTGTACCGAGGATGTCGTTGTGGCTTGTGCAGCCCTTTGAGACACTTGTGATTTAGGGCTATATAAATAAAGATTGATTGATTGATCATATTAAGGTGATGTCACTTAAAAAATAGACCTACCTTAACCTTTCAATTTAAACAAACAACGTGCAGTCTTGTCTACTCTCCTACTTTCCACTCGGAGTTAGGACGGATTACGTAAAATATGACAGCTCGGGGAAGATACTGCATGTTCTCTAGGTCTCAGTGGGAGAGCAGGGAGGTTTTCTGTAGCGCTCCGGGGCTGCAGCCTCTAGTAAAGCATCTTGACAAGTGTAATGATGTAAAGTCAACATGTGGTGCTTGAACAAAATTGCCCAATTTATTTAATGGTAGTCAAAAAGCGTATGGACGTGTTACGGTGTGCAACTAACGTCACAAAAGTGGGCTTTTGATCTTTTGTAAGATGCTACTTTTTATAGAGCTTGAATCGTGGAGGTCGACTCAACCATGGCGGTAGTCCTAATAGAGCAAGTGTCAGCTTGTGCTTATTGTCCTCCTTTATTTGTGTCATGGTCTTTTTGATTGATTACGCTCCCATCCTTTCCTTTATTTTCTTGTCAAACCAGCGTCTTTTTGGTCTGGAGGAGGAGACGTGTAGAAGAAGCGTACACCCGCCATACCCCGCCCATCAGCAACCCACGCACTTTTCTCCAGATGGCATCTGCTGCCCACACATCTGCATTGTGTGCCAATCACACACACCCACATGCCGAGACACACACACACACACACACACATATTAACTCACCAAACTTTAGAATTTGTATTTATTTTTTATTCTTTTACACACAAGCAGGCAGCTGATGAAAGAAGAAAAATCGAATTATGTGTTCCAATATCCAAAGTGGAACCCTTTGTGTCTCCATCAATACAACTATGTGAGTTGGCACCTTCATCGTCTCGTGACAATGCGTAGAGATGTAAAGTGTAAGTAGTTTTATACACAAAACCCAAAACCAGTGAAGTTGGCACGTTGTGTAAATTGTAACTAAAAACCGAATAAAATGATTTGCAAATCCTTTCCAACCTATAAGCAATTGAATAGACTGCAAAGACAAGATACTTAACGTTCGAACTGGAAAATGTTGTTATTTTTTTGCAAATATTAGCTCATTTGGAATTTGATGCCTGCAACATGTTTCAAAAAAGCTGGCACAAGTGGCAAAAAAGACTGAGAACGTTGAGGAATGCTCATCAAATATTTATTTGGAACATCCCACAGGTGAACAGGCTAATTGGGAACAGGTGGGTGCCATGATTGCGTATAAAAGCAGCTTCCATGAAATGCTCAGTCATTCACAAACAAGGATGGAGCGAGGGTCACCACTTTGTGAACAAATGCGTGAGCAAATTGTTTAAGAACAACATTTCTCAACCAGCTATTGCAAGGAATTTAGGGATTTCACCATCTACGGTCCGTAATATCATCAAAAGGTTCAGAGAATCTGGAGAAATCACTGCACGAGCTGCAAGGCTGAAAACCAACATTGAATGCCCGTGACCTTTGATCCCCCAGGCGGTTCTGCATTAAAAAGAGACATCAGTGTGTAAAGGGTATCGCCACATGGGCTCAGGAACACTTCAGAAAGCCACTCTCAGTAACTACAGTTGGTTGCTACATCTGTAAGTGCAAGTTAAAACACTACTATGCAAAGCGAAAGCCATTAATCAACAACACCCAGAAACGCTATTGGCCCGAGCTCATCTAAGATGGACTGATGCAAAGTGTAAAAGTGTTCTGTGGTCTGATGAGTCCACATTTCAAAATGTTGTTGGAAACTGTGGACGTCGTGGCCTCCGGACCAAAGAGGAAGATAACCTATAACCGGATTGTTATAGGCGCAAAGTTCAAAAGCCAGCATCTGTGATGGTATGGGGGTGTATTAGTACCCAAGGCATGGGTAATTTACACAAATGTGAAGGCACCATTAATGCTGAAAGGTACATACAGGTTTTGGAGCAACATACATTATGTTTCCATCCAAGCAACGTTATCATGGACGCCCCTGCTTATTTTAACAAGATAATGCCAAGCCACGTGTTACAACAGCGTGGCTTCATAGTACAAGAATGCGGGTACTGGACTGGTCTACCTGTAGTCCAGACCTGTCTCCCATTGAAAATGTGTGGCGCATTATGAAGCCTAAAATACCACAACGGAGACCCCCGGACTGTTGAACAACTTAAGCTGTACATCAAGCAAGAATGGGAAATAATTCCACCTAAAAAGCTTCAAAAATTGGTCTCCTTAGCTCCCAAACGTTTACTGGGTGTTGTTAAAAGGAAAGGCCATGTAACACAGTGGTGAACATGCCCTTTCCCAACTACTTTGGCACGCGTTGCAGCCATGAAATTCTAAGTTAATTTTTATTTGCAAAAAAAAAAATAAAGTTTATGAGTTTGAACATCAAATATCTTGTCTTTGTAGTGCATTCAATTGAATATGGGTTGAAAAGGATTTACAAATCATTGTATTCCGTTTATATTTACATCTAACACAATTTCCCAACTCATATGGAAACGGGGTTTGTATATATATATATATATATATATATATATATATATATATATATATATAAATATGTATGTTTATATAGTCAAAAAGTAAATATATAGCCCGGCCCCTGGGCAAATTATTTTTACCCGCTGTGACCCCCCCAGTCAAAAACTTTGAGGACCCCTAGAGTAAGCTAATAGTAGCAAGTAAGGGAAGACGGGATGTTTTGGGCAGATTTTATCATTTGCTACGCCAACTAATAGTGGAAATGCTTGTAACTAAAATGTTTGCTTAGCCAGAAGACAGCTCTAATCTCACAAAATTCTAAAATTGCGGCACTCTCAAGTATGAATGCGACATACAATGTTTTTAAACAAAATAAAGTAATTAGTGCACAATTACTAAACACAAGTGAAATCTACTAATTATTAGGATGCACACACACACACACCATCATCGGCGGTCACTCGAACGAATATGACAATCCTCCTGGTAGGGGTGTATCCCTTTATGGAGGATGCCTGTGCGTGACTTTGTTTTACGTGGGGAGACTGGTGCACAGACAGTCACCACACGATCCTTAACAGAAGTGGGTCAGGGTCCAGTGGCATGGAGTCCAAGACGACTGGGGACCCTTTTCTGCTGCAGCATTTCTTCCGCCATCGCAGTCGTTGAGTTAGTTCTTAAATCTACCGTCTTCCGCCTGCTTCGCCGTTGAGGTCTTCACCGTATCCCTGGCTAGGGGGCAGTCAGGTACTAGGCCTTTGCCAAGGGCCACTTGGGGTAACAGTAGTAAAGGGGTTAACCTCCTAGTGCCCCAAGATCCCATAGAGGAGCCTCCACTGCCGGATGCACTTTAACATCATGCCCAGGACACACACACACACACACACACACACACACACACACACACACACGCACACAGGCACACACAAAAGAAGGTGAAGTGGCAACACGCAGGACGATTGATTGGTTTGTGTGAAAACAAGGTGATTTTTTACTTAAGAAAATGTTTAAAAGCAATTTAAAATACACAAAACACATTTTTGACATATATCAATGGACAAATATTGATTATTTATTTGATGGTTTTATAGTTTATTTATTTGGGGTTTTTGCATTAAGCCAAGTAAGGTTTCGCTTCACCTGCCTACAATGACCCCACATCCCTGTATACTATGTAATTATGTGCCAATGCTGCACCACAATCTCAATACAGGTCTTCATTCATTCATTTTGATAGTGATTTAATTAGTGCCTGGCATTGGCGTTGTTAGGCCTATTTTAGGGGGCTCAAGCCCCTCTAAAATATTCTTAAGCCCCCCTAAATAATTTGGTGTTATATATATATATAATTTTTTTTTAAATGTTTTTAACAAATACATGCCGACATATTCATTATAAAGTGGCCCGAATATGAGTTTAAATAAATTAATCATATAACCTGTCATTATTCACTCAGTTTCACCCTCACTTCATAGCGTAAATCACCAAAAATTATTCCCGGGCGCGGCACCGCTGCTGCCCACTGCTCCCCTCACCTCCCAGGGGGTGAACAAGGGGATGGGTCAAATGCAGAGGACACATTTCACCACACCTAGTGTGTGTGTGTGACAATCATTGGTACTTTAAGGTAGAGAGCCCCTTTAGTGTGTCGGTGTCCAATCCATTCCACTTGTTCATATAGAAAATGCCCACATCACTCAAAATCCAGTCCGCATTTTCTCTGTGACCTTGCCTGCGGTCCTTGGACTTGTTCATAAAGAAAATGCCCACATCACACTTGTAGAATCTATATAAAGTAATATACATTAGTCTAATGTTAAAACAATGAAAAAAACATTAAATATATTTGTTTTATTGTATTGTTACATTAATAGCTGTTGTATTGTTATAGAATGGCTTGGTAAACATTTCATAGGATTTTCTGAGGGAGGAAAAACCAAGACATTTAATATAAAATGTCAAATTCATAAATACATTAAAAGAAAAAGAAAAAAAATGGTTAAAAGCCATCGTCCCGGGGAGCATTTCATTTCGTCCCGTGCATTTTTTAAATAATAATAATAACAATGAATAATTTCTAAGTCTTTGTTAGCCGTTTGTGAAGTTTTGTGCTCGTGCGCTACGTTCGCTCGCGTCCTGTGCATCTCCTGGGGGCTAAGCTCCCCCTGTCCTTAAAAGCTAGTGACGCCCCTGGTGCCTGGCAAACCATATTTCACATTTTATTAAAGACACCAATTTTCCTAAAATTATAAAAATCAGGTGTCTTGTGTTCATGTAATTTGCAGTTGCAACCTTCATCAAACCAGGTTGCTGGTCTTCAAAATGTTGGATTTTGAGCTGCTGAGCCTCCTTCTAAATTGTCCTAAGAAGTGAGTTGAGCCTGTGATTTCCACTTTTATTTTGAAAACGATTCCGAATCAAATATTTCACGGCTCAGTAATGCATTACCATTGATCATTGTTACGCTATTTTGTTCCATTAAGAATTTCAACTGGGATATTTCCTTCATTGAGATTAAGAATGCGCTGTTCATTTGTTCCCTTTATTTTTTGAGCAGTGTATATTTCATTACTGTGTCTGTTATCCCAGTTCTCCACAGGCCAATGGTAAAGCTTGACTGTCATCTTCCGGGAATGTAAACAATGAAACACCGGTTGTGTTTGTGTTGTTGCTGGAGCCGGCCGCAATACACCGCTTCAAACTACAGCTTTCTTCTTTGCTGTCTCCATTGTTCATTGAACAAATTGCAAAAGATTCACCAACACAGATGTCCAGAATACTGTGGAATTTTGCGATGAAAACAGACGACTTCATAGCTGGCCACCATGCTGTCCCAAAATGTCCTCTACAACCTGTGACGTCACGCGCTGACGTCATCATACCGAGACGTTTTCAGCAGGATATTTCGCGCGAAATTGAAAATTGCACTTTAGTAAGCTAACCCGGCCGTATTGGCATGTGTTGCAATGTTAAGATTTCATCATTGATATATAAACTATCAGACTGCGTGGTCGGTAGTAGTGGGTTTCAGTAGGCCTTTAAATTCTGAAAGATTAAATGCTGTGAATGTGAACAATTACCGTATTTTCCGCACTATAAGGCGCACCGGATTATTAGCCGCACCTTCTATGAATTACATATTTCATAATTTTGTCCACCAATAAGCCGCCCCGGACTATAAGCCGCGCCTACGCTGCGCTAAAGTGAATGTCAAAAAAACGCTGCGCTAAAGTGAATGTCAAAAAAACAGTCAGATAGTTCAGTCAAACTTTAATAATATATTGAAAACCAGCGTTCTAACAACTCTGTCCCAAAATGTACGCAAATGTGCAATCACAAACATAGTAAAATTCAAAATGGTGTAGAGCAATAGTAACATAATGTTGCTCGAACGTTAATGTCACAACACACAAAATAAACATAGCGCTCACCTTCTGAAGTTATTCTTCATTCGTAAATCCTTCGAATTCTTCGTCTTCGGTGTCCGAATTGAAAAGTTGCGCAAGCGTGGTATCCAAAATGGCCGGTTCCGTCTCGTCGAAGTCATCGGGAGTCAGTGTCGCTGTTGTTCTGTGAATCCTGCCTTCCGGAAAGCTCGGACCACAGTTGTGACCGAAATATCTGCCCAGGCATTTACGATCCACTGGCAAATGTTGGCGTATGTCGTCCGGAGCTGTCTGCCCGTCTTAGTGAAGGTGTGTTCGCCTTCGGAGCTGTGTGAAAAAAGCCACCCGGCCTCTTCGCGTAAACTTCCCTTAACCACTCGCTCATCTTTTCTTCATCCATCCATCCCTTCGAGTTAGCTTTTATGATGACGCCGGCTGGAAAGGTCTCTTTTGGCAAGGTCTTCCTTTTGAATATCACCATGGGTGGAAGTTAGCATGGCAAGCTAGAACCACAGTGAAGGATGACTTCTCATTCCCTGTGGTGCGAATATTCACCGTACGTGCTCCCGTTCCACAGTGCAGTTCACAGGAATATCAGTTGCTGTGAAATACGGTAGTAATCCGTGTGCGGATGGAGAGATTGCGTCTTTTTATGAACCGGATCCTTGTCCTTTGTAGGAGCCATTTTGTGGTCTTTACAGATGTAAACAGGAAATGAAACGTACGGTGATATCCGCGCGTTTTTTCTTCTTCTTCCGGGGGCGGGTGGTTGCTTAAAGCGCTTCCTGTTCTATGGGGGCGGGTGCTTTCCTTGGCGGTTGCTTGCGTAGAAGAAGAAGCGCTTCCTGTTCTACCGGGAAAAAAGATGGCGGCTGTTTACCGAAGTTGCGAGATCGAAACTTTATGAAAATTAATCGTAATAAAGCGCACCGGGTTATAAGGCGCACTGTTAGCTTTTGAGAAAATTTGTGGTTTTTAGGTGCGCCTTATAGTGCGGAAAATACGGTATGTGTTTTCTGTGTCCAGATGGTGGCATTGACCAGAAGTCAAGCGCCTAAAGGAAGAAAAAACAAAACAGTACGCAACACTTTGTTGGCCCCATCGCTCAGAGCGCCTGGATTCTTATCCAATCAGTCACATGGCATCACACATTGATTGGCAACTATGCAAAATCCACCTCATACCCGCCTTCTCTTCTTCCTACAGTTTTAGTCATTGTATTATGTAAGCCCCTAACTCACTCCTGCTGGTCATTGACCCCAAGGCTACTGGCCCAACCCAACGCCTTCGGATCCCAAACGTCACACAGAGTTCCTCAGGCCGCGATGAGAAGGGCGGTCCCTGGAGGTCAAAGCAAGTGGGAGTCAGGGTAGAAAAGGAAGCCGATCAAAGAACCAGCAGGAGACTTAAACCAGGACGTACCAGATGAGATCAGATCCACCGGACTGGGAATTTAGTTCACGCAGCACATGAAGCATTGTACTTTTTGTGTGACACAGTGGGACTTATCTCTGTGTGCATTGTTGTTTCAATCTCTTTATCTTTGCAATGTTGTTGTACAATGGTCAAGACAGTAAAAAAAAACAAAAAAACAAGTGATGAACCCTTTCCCACTTTCATTCTTAGTACATATGAATTCTTATCCTGGCCAGTTTATGTGAACAACAACAGAATACACTGAGCTACAATTGATAAGTGAAAATATGACAAAGGATTGATAAGATAATTCTTGCAATGGTTTGAGCGCATATTCTTGATACTTATTTTCTCATAAATTATTGCCCTATCTTATCCCCTGTTTCCTGTGTACACATTAACTCTTAAAGGGGAACTGCAAGAGACACAATGTTTTTGTTTTTTTTAGTTGTCTAACATAAAAATGGTCTTGTTCTTGGTGGCTAGCAATGCAGTTAATGGGAGCAATCTATTCTAACACTAAGGTTGCCTCTACACTAAGGCCCCTTCTGCACTGAGCCTAGTCTATACAATTCGCTACACCTCCCTGATACCGAAGTACATGTCAAACTACTTCCATAACGTAAATGACCGCCATAACCGCAACACCAGGGGAAGCTCCACTAACCACGTTAAACCCAGATTCCGATCTAACAAAGGTCTTAACTCATTCTCCTTCTATGCCACATCAATATGGAATGCACTCCCAACAGGTGTAAAAGAAAGTGCATCTTTACCCTCCTTCAAGACCGCACTAAAGAACACCTCCAGGCAACTACAACCCTAGACTAACACCCCCTGGATTGTAAATAATATAAATAATTCAATGTATATACTCTGATGATTAACTTGTGTGATGACTGTATTATGATGATAGTATATATTTATACCAAGAATTGATTAATGTGGACCCCGACTTAATCAAGTTGAAAAACGTATTTGGGTGTTACCATTTAGTAGTCAATTGTACGGAATATGTACTGTACTGTGCAATCTACTAATACAAGTCTCAATCAATCAATCAATCAATCACTCAAGGTTATCCAGGGTAAATCCCACCAACCTTATCCTTGTCCACACACACATAATGCTCGTTTAAGACCCCCTCCCGTCCTCCGTCGAAAGATAACTAATACTCATGCGCTGAAAATGCACACGTCATAGTCACCTCCAGTGTTGCTTTGTGTGCAAGTTTTCAAATGTAACTTATCTGAACAATATTCAGTGTTGCGGTATTTCAATTAACTGGAATCCAGTGTGCTGTGGGGCCCTATTGTAGTGAATCACACCTGAGACATCATAAATTAATCAAATCTTTATCAGACAGGTAAACAATGTGATAAAGAACATTTTACATCAATCAATCTAGGATCTAGATATCTGGTCAGGACACTCCTCACTATTTTGCCTTCACCTTCATTGTCCATTCGTTTTTGGTGACTTTATATACTCTGGACCTAGACGTTGAGTCCGTGACATACATGGCGGACAATAACTGATACAGTCTGCTTTGCCAGTCCAAATGCATTTGATGTTTTCCGTAGTCTTCACTTGACGGCCAGGTAATACAAAGCACACGCTAACTTTTTTAACACATCCACGGGAGGAAGGGACAAAGTTTTTCCGTAAGTAGAATTGCAGCTGACCCGGACAATCGAAAGTTCTCTTTCCATCTGAGATGTGTAGTATCCGAAATAGCTGCAATCCCGCGTTTCCTTCACTTAAAGTATTCATGTGTGATTTCCACACGCGTCTGTACATTTAGAAGGAGGAACTAGGTCATGTCTGGATGACTCGTCTCCATATTTCCAGTGGTTAGCTCCGGTTGTTATGAAGCTGGCTGTGACGCGGTCTTTCTGACTTCACTTCCTCTCCGAACTCAGTTTGTAAACGATCAATGAGTCCATACAAAGCTAAGAGCCGGAGATTCAAGAAATACACGGCGCACTTACCCGTGTAAAAAATTGTCCTAGGAGGGGGACCTTAAACGATAGTTTAGTGTGGCTGAAACGAGGCTTAGGCTAAATAATTATTCGTTAGAGGGGTAAGTGTAGACATAGCCTAAGACGACTAAGGTTAAACCTTATCCCTGTCCACACACACAATGCCATCGTTTAAATGTTGGTTTAAGAACCCCATCCTCCCCCGCCCGCCGGCACAACGCGACTTACTAGGCATGCGGGAAAATGGCAGACGTGCATATATTACGTCATAGTCACCAGAGAAGTGTATCCCTACCCAGCATACAAACATTGAAGCTGTTAGACTAGCCCTATTGTAGTGATTCACACCTGAGCCATCATAAATGAATCAAATCTTTAATGGACTTGTGGAAGTTAACAATGTGATAAAGACCATTTTACATCAGTCAATCTAGGGATCTAGATATCTGCTCAGGACACTCCTCACTATTTTGCCTTCACCTTCATTGTCCATTCTTGCAATCCTGCTTGTGCTTGGAAGCTGAAATTGGCGGTTGAAGTCAGTGGCCGCAACCACTGACTTCGTTTGGCGGCTCCTTCAGGGCTTCACGGTAGTTATGGAATACAAAACAAGCATACACAAGTAATATGAAGCACACGCTACCTTTTTTATCACATCCTCGGGAACCTGCATTCTTGTCTCTCCTTCGACAAATGGACAAGGTTTTTGGCTTACCCGCGTAAAAAAATATCCAAGGAGGGGAACCTTAAACGATGGGTTAGTGTGGCTGACACAGGGTTTAGGCTAAATAATTATTTGTTTAAAGGGGAACATTATCACAATTTCAGAAGGGTTAAAACCATTAAAAATCAGTTCCCAGTGGCTTATTTTATTTTTCGAAGTTTTTTTCAAAATTTTACCCATCACGCAATATCCCTAAAAAAAGCTTCAAAGTGCCTGATTTTAACCATCGTTATAAACACCCGTCCATTTTCCTGTGACGTCACATAGTGATGCCAACACAAACAAACATGGCGCATAGAACAGCAAGCTATAGCGACATTAGCTCGGATTCAGTCTCGGATTTCAGCGGCTTAAGCGATTCAACAGATTACGCATGTATTGAAACGGATGGTTGTAGTGTGGAGGCAGGTAGCGAAAACGAAATTGAAGAAGAAACTGAAGCTATTGAGCCATATCGGTTTGAACCGTATGCAAGCGAAACCGACAAAAACGACACGACAGCCAGCGACACGGGAGAAAGCGAGGACGAATTTGGTGATCGCCTTCTAACCAACGATTGGTATGTGTTTGTTTGGCATTAAAGGAAACTAACAACTATGAACTAGGTTTGCAGCATATGAAATACATTTGGCAACAACATGCACTTTGAGAGTGCAGACAGCCCAATTTTCATCAATTAATATATTCTGTAGACATACCCTCATTCGCTCTCTTTTCCTGAAAGCTGATCTGTCCAGTTTTGGAGTTGATGTCAGCAGGCCAGGGAAGCTAGGGTCGATATTCTTCTCTTGATCATCTTCGGTGGCATAAGGGACGGTGTGAGCCAAGACATCCAGGGGGTTTAGCTCGCTCGTCTGCGGGAACAAACTGCCGCCATTGCTTGCCGTGCTACCGAGGTCCTTTGTCCCTGAATTGCTCACACACTCCGGCAGATTCAATGGGGGTCTGGCGGCAGATTTCTTTGACTTTATCGTTGGAAATGCATCTGCTTTGAGTGTCGCAGGATATCCACACATTCTTGCCATCTCTGTCGTAGCATAGCTTTCGTCGGTAAAGTGTGCGGAACAAACGTCCAATTTCTTGCCACTTTCGCATCTTTGGGCCACTGGTGCAACTTGAATCCGTCCCTGTTCGTGTTGTTACACCCTCCGACAACACACCGACGAGGCATGATGTCTCCAAGGTACGGAAAACAGTCGAAAAAGCGGAAAATAACAGAGCTGATTTGACTCTGTGTTTGTAATGTAAAATGGCGGATTGCTTCCCGATGTGACGTCACGTTGTGACGTCATCGCTCCGAGAGCAAATAATAGAAAGGCGTTTAATTCGCCAAAATTCACCCATTTAGAGTTCGTAAATCGGTTAAAAAAAATATATGGTCTTTTTTCTGTAACATCAAGGCATATATTGACGCTTACATAGGTCTGGTGATAATGTTCCCCTTTAAGGAGTTATCCGGCTTAATGTAGCCAGGCCCTAAATCACTTTAAAAATCAAATTCCGTCATCAATACTTTATTTACGTTTTATAATCTGTATAATAATCAAACTGTAGCGACACTATTATTGTAAGAGCGAACACTAAGGAACTCTTTTTCTAGCGTACTGAAACATCGGCATGCTTCGGTATTAGACGTAGAGGCTACTACGGAAAGAGATAAGCTAGTTTCTACATCTACACGAAACGCGTTTGAATTTGTAATGCACAACACAATGTTCCATTCATCCATCCAATTCCTACCGCTTGTCCCTTTTGGGGTTGCGGGGGTGTTGAAGCCTATCTCAGCTGCATTCGGGCGGTGGTTAGAGTGTCCGCCCCGAGATTGGTAGGTCGTGAATTCAAACACCGGCCGAGTCATACCAAAGACTATAAAAATGGGACCTATTACCTCCCTGCTTGGCACTCATCAAGGGTTGGAATTGGGGGTTAAATCACCAAATAATTCCCGAGCGCGGCCACCGCTGCTGCTCACTGCTCCCCTGTGGGGATGGGTCAAATGCAGAGGATAATTTCACCGCACCTAGTGTGTGTGTGTGACAATCATTGGCACTTTAAACTTTTAAGGCGGGGTACACCCTGGATTAGACACCAATCTGTACTGACACAAAAACATGAACAATCATATTACAGTATCTGTAAAGAATTAGCCCACATTTCATGATTTGTTTGTACACAGCTAGCCAGTAGCATATGCTCTTTGTCATGATACACACCTGTTTGGTCCATCTGGCCGGGGACGTTATTTCCCGTTAACTATGGGTAAGCAATCCATTTATGTCGAGATAGCCAAGTTCCAAATTTTGCAGCTGTGATTCACGTCCACCTCACTCTCTTGGCTTCTACCTGCTCCAACGTCTCTCTCTTCCTCCGTACTGGCTCCTAGAAGCAGTAGTTTTTCTCCATAAATTCAGATTCAAAAAGGTTGTGAATCCTCATTTGTCCAAAAATAGTCGTCTTCGCCGTTTGCTACCGAATCTACCTCGATAAAAACACACTTGTGTGTTTGTATCCAGAAGGGGTCGTTGCCAGAAGTCAGACGTGCGCCGCCATGGAAACGGAAATAAACGCGCCGAACAATTAGTTCCGGCAATGGTTAAAATGACCAAACTACGGTAAATATTGAACATATTACATATTGTTATGAACGTATCTGTAACTACATTATATATAGACTTGCAGTGTGTATATAAAATGTTGATCGGGGGCTTTAAAGTTGTCTTCGAGGGCTTTGAAGGCTACAACGCATCTTCCAAGCGTTTTTTATCACCTTTAAAATCTCCCTCCTATTCCCCCCAAAAAAGACATGTGTGTTCTTGTCTCTCATAATGATTGTGAATAATAGGCAAAAAAAAAAAAGCGCAGTTACCCTTTAATGCCCGTTGGGTTGTTTATGAAACATTGTCTGTTTTGAATCATGTTGGTGTGTTTAGTACAGTTCATTTCCAATATAACATATTTTCCAGACTATAAGCCGCACCCGCTAAATTTGAGAAGAAAACATTGTTTTTATTAATATCAGCCGCACATATATACACCGGTACATTGTGAAATGAGATATTTACATACAAATATTTTGTAAATGTTTATTTCCATACCGGAACTGTTTCCGAACGGTGCCTGTAACGCGGCAGTAAAACGGCTGATCAAACAAAACAAAAAAGTCAATTTTGTCTTTATTCTTCCTTTATGAGATGAATGAGATTTTCTCCTTTTTAATAAGGTTGAATATGTTTATCAGGGTTCCTCTTCCTAGTACCTTGTAAACACTGAGTTTCAAAACTGAGTTTTAAACTGGATAATTTTAGTACCGGTACATTGTTAGATGTTTTTGCTTAATCCACTAAAAAAATCCTTAGATTAGTTGTACCTTTGTACAAGCCGCAGGGTTCGAAGCTTGGGAGAAAAAATAACGCCTTATGGTTTGGAAAATATGGTACTAAGTTGCAAGATACTTCTGATAATGCTATTTACCTTAGAAGTTCTAAAACAAAATACTGCAGCATGAACAGTGTTGGGTTAGTTACTGAAAACCAGTAACTAGTTACTGTTACTAGTTACTTTATTTCAAAAGTAACTCAGTTACTAACTCAGTTACTTACACCAAAAAGTAATGCGTTACTGTGAAAAGTAACTATTTAGTTACTTCTTCTACTTTTTGTTTTTAAAGCTCCCATTAATGCCCTTTTAGCCTTCATGTCAGTACTGTTATTGCACTGGAGAATAATACAATCTGTTGATCAACTTGACATGCATTTGCATCACTGAACTCTGTTAAGCAATGTGCTCTACATACAACACACAAAGACAAAGATATGTTTCAAAGGGCCAATTTATTTCAGGCCAGAACAAATTGACAAAACTATTTTAAATAGCTGCAACATAACATACATAAGTAACAAACAGCATAATAACACTAACACTAACCACGTTAAACCCAGATTCCGAACTAACAAAGGTCTTAACTCATTCTCTTTCTATGCCACTTCAATATGGAATGCACTCCCAACAGGTGTAAAATAAAGGGCATCTCTATCCTCCTTCAAAATTGCACTAAAAGAACACCTCCAGGCAACTACAACCCTAAACTAACACCCTCCCTTCCACATAATACCTCTTCAGATTGTAAATAATCAAATGTAGACATTTTTTCTTATACTTTCTGATCTCTCTCTCTGTGTCCACTACTTGCTGTACATATCATACCAAGTCAGTCCTACACTGTTTCAATGTCCATTTCTCTGATGATGCAATTGTTGATGCTGATTGTTGATGACAGAAGTGTTGATACCAACCAAAGCTAACCCCTCCCCCCCTCCCCCCGTCCTCCATATCCCACACCCCGGATTGTAAATAATTCAATGTATATACCCTGATGATTATCTTGTGTGATGACTGTATTATGATGTTAGTATATATTTGATAGTACCGTATTTTCCGCACTATAAGGCGCACCGGATTATTAGCCGCACCTTCAATGAATGGCATATTTCATAACTTTGTCCACCAATAAGCCGCCCCGGACTATAAGCCGCGCCTACGCTGCGCTAAAGGGAATGTCAAAAAAACAGTCAGATAGGTCAGTCAAACTTTAATAATATATTAAAAACCAGCGTTCTAACAACTCTGTTCACTCCCAAAATGTACGCAAATGTGCAATCACAAACATAGTAAAATTCAAAATAGTGCAGAGCAATAGCAACATAATGTTGCTCGAACGTTAATGTCACAACACACAAAATAAACATAGCGCTCACTTTCTGAAGTTATTCTTCATTCGTAAATCCTTCGTCTTCGGTGTCCGAAGTGAAAAGTTGGGCAAATTTACGATCCACTGGCAGATGTTGGCGTCGTCTGGCGCTGCCTCCTCGTCTTAGTGAAGGTGTGTTCGCCTTCTGTCATCCATTGTTCCCACGCAGTTAGCAGTCTAGCTTCGAATGCCCTGTTGACACCAATATCTAGCGGCTGGAGGTCTTTTGTCCATCCACCCGAAATGACGGCGAGTATTGAATTAAGCGCGTAAGCGTGTCTCTCAATGTGCTGTTATGAGCTAGCAAATATAACAACTACACTACCCAGCATGCAACGATAGTTACGAGCATGCGCGGTAGCCCTGAGAAGCGTTGTTGTATGCTGGGAGTTAGAATGTGGTTATGAGCACGCTGCGAGTAAACGTTGAGAACTCAGTTAACACGCCTCGTCTGCATTATTTATAATTAGACAGACAACACACTTAATAGGAGCCATTTTGGGGTCTTTACATAAACACACAAATGGAAATGAAACGTCACATATCCCAGCATGCACCGCTCGCTTCTTCGTCGTCCACTGTTCCCACGCAGTTAGCAGTCTAGCTTCGAATGCCCTGTTGACACCAATATCTAGCGGCTGGAGGTCTTTTGTCAATCCACCCGGAATGACGGCGAGTATTGAATTAAGCGCGTAAGCGTGTCTCTCAATGTGCTGTTATGAGCTAGCAAATATAACAACTACACTACCCAGCATGCAACGATAGTTACGAGCATGCGCGGTAGCCCTGAGAAGCGTTGTTGTATGCTGGGAGTTAGAATGTGGTTATGAGCACGCTGCGAGTAAACGTTGAGAACTCAGTTAACACGCCTCGTCTGCATTATTTATAATTAGACAGACAACACACTTAATAGGAGCCATTTTGGGGTCTTTACATAAACACACAAATGGAAATGAAACGTCACATATCCCAGCATGCACCGCGCGCTTCTTCTACGGGGAAAAAAGATGGCGGCTGTTTACCGTAGTTGCGAGACCTAAACTTTATGAAAATGAATCTTAATATTTATCCATATATAAAGCGCACCGGGTTATAAGGCGCACTGTCAGCTTTTGAGAAAATTTGTGGTTTTTAGGTGCGCCTTATAGTGCGGAAAATACGGTATATATCTGTATCATGAATCACCCCGACTTAAACAAGTTGAAAAACTTATTGGGGTGTTACCATTTAGTGGCCAATTGTACGGAATATGTACTTCACTGTGCAATCTACTAATAAAAGTTTCAATCAATCAATCAATCAATCAACAACATAGCTGTAAAGCTGGCTTCACCTAAGGAAGGCACACGTGACATACACAGAGCCTAACCAGGCAGATTTGAATTGTTGTGTTGGGCAGGAGACGGGATCTTTGATCCAAGACACAACTTACATTTAACTAAAATGTTATTTTCTTTGTGCTCGACAAAAGAAAAGAAGTGAGAATATCTCATACTTGCCAACCCTCCCGAATTTCAGTGCCTCTCCCCGGGACAACCATTCTCCCAAATTTCTCCTGATTTCCAGCCGGACTTAAGGCACGCCCCCTCCGGGTCCATGCGGACCTGAGTGAGGACAGCCTGTCGTCACGTCCGCTTGGCCAACCAAAAAGTAACCACAGAACACTATACCATATAGTCGTATAGTGTTCTGTGGTTACTTTTTGGTTGGCCAACGGTTTACGTTGTATTGCGCACCCCCCTCCCCTTCCCTCCCCTCCCCACACCCTGACACACACACACACACACACACACACACACAGAGAGCGCAGAGGAAGAATCAGAAGCATGTCATTGCTTCGCTGCAATAAAACACGATCAGATCCTCAGTTTCTAGCCAATACTACATAAAAAATAACGTAAAATAACGCAGTAACGCATCATGTAGTAACGGTAACTGAGTTACTGAATATAAAAAATAACGCGTTAGATTACTAGTTACCGCCGAAACTAACGGCGTTACAGTAACGTGTTACTTTGTAACGCGTTAGTCCCAACACTGAGCATGAATCAGAGTACTCAACATTTTTTTGTGTTACTGTGTGTGCGAAGTCATTGGAAAATTTGAAGCTTATCCTGAACGTTGTGCCCGACTCAGAAATGTGTTTATTTCTTCTGGTATAAGGTTTACCACAAATGTGAGGCCTTGGTTTTCGGACGGAAAAGGAAGGATTGCACCCTTGGGTTTGGGAGCCAGGTTTTGTCTCTGGTGGAGGAGTTCAAATATCTTGGGATCTTTTTCATGAGGAAGGGAAGGTGGGAGCGTGAGAGTAAAGCGGTCGCCGTTAAAGACCGTCGTGGTAAACAGAGTGCTGAGCCGGAAAGCAAAGCTCTTGATTCATCAGTTGTTTTTTCTTCCTACCTATGGTCACAAACAGAGGTGGGTAAAGTAGCCAGAAATTGTACTCAAGTAAGAGAACTGTTACTTTAGAAATTTATTACTCAAGAAAAAGTAAATATTTACTTGAGTAAAAGTAAAAAGTATGTTGTGAAAAAACTACTCAAGTACTGAGTAACTGATGAGTAACCTGTTCGTTTAATGATGACGGCAACAAATAATGCATAAAAACATAAAAATAGCAATGAGCAAATTCAGAGCCAGGAATATCTCTTAAGCAACTAAAACAATAATATAGATTAAAAAATAATACATTAAAATTAAAAAAAATGAAGGCAAATTGAGCCACAATAACTTAACAGCACCATAGGCTCAGTCGGCATTCATTGATTGATTGATTGAAACTTGTATTAGTAGATTGCACAGTACAGTACATACTCCGTACAATTGACCACTAAATGGTAACACCCCAATAAGTTTTTCAACGTTAATCAATTACTTAATAAGTGACCAAGTCGAGGTGATCTACCTCATATATACATATACATACACACACATATCACATATATATATATATATATATATATATATATATATATATATATATATATATATATATATATATATATATACATACATACATTTATATATACAGTATATCATTTATATGTATTTATTTTGCCGTTTTTGTTCACATGTTAAAGGTGTTTTAATGAATATACATGCACGTTTAACATATAGATTCCATTCTTTCATGACGACAAGAATATAAGTTGGTGTATTACCTGATTCTGATGACTTGCATTGATTGGAATCAGACAGTAGTGCTGATAACGTCCACGTTTTCAAATGGAGGAGAAAAACAGTTCCTCCTTTCTGTCTAATACCACATGAAAGTGGTTGGTTTTTGGCATCCTATTTGTCCAGCTTCCATTATCGTTTTTACACACTTTACAAGAAATACATTGGCGGCAAACTCCGTAGCTTGCTAGCTTGTTTGCGCTGGCTTTCGGAGACTCTTATTTTGTAAGCGCAGGCGCGATGGAGCGGCACTTTTATTGTGAAGACAGGAACTGTGCGGTCAGTCTTGAGGCTTTTGACGGTAGGTACGGTTGAAATAAAAAAGTGTCTTTTTTCCTTCACACTTTTGATTGATTGATTGAAACTTTTATTAGTAGATTGCATAGTACAGTACATATTCTGTACAATTGACCACTAAATGGTAACACCTCAATAAGTTTTTCAACTTGTGACGGTCATGTGACCGCCTGGCTCTGTTTGATTGGTCCAACGTCACCAGTGACTGCATCGGATTGGTGAAAATTAGGCCTGCGATAGATCCTACTTTGAAGGTCTGTCTGACAAACCAAAACAAACAAAGCGTGCATTAACAGATCGATAAAAATCAGTAGCGAGTAGCGAGCTGAATGTAGATAAATGGAGCGGAGTAAAAGTAGCGTTTCTTGTCTATAAATATACTCAAGTAAAAGTAAAAGTATGTTGCATTAAAACTACTCTTAGAAGTACAATTTATCCCAAAAGTTACTCAAGTAGATGTAACGGAGTAAATGTAGTGCGTTACTACCCACCTCTGGTCACAAACTTTTGGTAGTGACCGAAAAAGCATGATCGCCGACAAACCTAGAGCTAAATATCCTGGAACAAACAGTCGGTGTGACGATAAATGATTTCTGATACTGATGTCTCTCTTCCTACATCTGGAAATGAATATGTCAGCGGTGGGAGGAAGGCTGCTCAGCCTTTCCCACCCTGTGCAGACCTGGCCTCACAAAGATTCTGGAGCAGAGAACAATCTTCATCACGCATATTATATGTCAAACTATGTTCGGACTGATTTTGAATAATCAACCAAACTATGCCTAATTATGTTAGACTAAAATGTGTGCTATTCCTTATTGTAATGTGCATGTCTGAAACTAATAAACCGTAATATATTATACTAAGTTCTTGTTTTGAAACTTTACGGCAGGAAGTTGCCATGCAAACACATCAAAATGTATTTAACCAAGACATGTTAACGGGGAACTGCAGTTTGGTGTGAGATAAGCATGTTTTTTTCTTTAATGCATTCTAACTCGTAAATAAATGCTCGAAAAAGTCAGCTAACATTGAAGGTAATTGGAGTCTTTGCGTCATTGCGTCTAATGCGCTCATAAAACATACTTGCCAACCCTCCCGATTTTCCCGGGAGACTGCTGAATTTCGGAGCCCCTCCCAAAAATCTCCTGGGGCAACAATTCTCCCGAATTTCTCCCGATTTTCACCCGGACAACAATATTGGGGGCGTGTCTTAAAGGCCTTTGCGTCCTCTGCAACCTGTCATCACGTCCGCGTTTCCTTCATACGAGCAGCGTGCAGACCCAGTCACATGATATATGCGGCTTTTACACACACACACACATAAGTGAATGCAAGTCATACTTGATCAACAGCCATACAGGTCACACTGAGGGTGGCCGTATAAACAACTTTAACACTGTTACAAATATGCACCACACTGTGAACCCACACCAAACAAGAATGACAAACACATTTCGGGAGAACATCCGCACCGTAACACAACATAAACACAACAGGACAAAAACCCTCGTTTCCTGCTGACCCCACTATGGACTGGACTCTTACTATTATGTTGGATCCACTATGGACTGGACTCTCACAATATTATGTCAGACCCACTCGACATCCATTGCATTCGGTCTCCCCTAGAGGGGGGGTTACCCAAGGTTTTTCATAGTCTCACATCGACGTCCCACTGGGGTGAGTTTTTCCTTGCCCTTATGTGGGCTCTGTACCGAGGATGTTGTTGTGGCTTGTGCAGCCCTTTGAGACACTTGTGATTTAGGGCTATATAAATAAACATTGATTGATTGATTGATTGATACCCAGAACACCTTGCAGCACTAATTCTTCCGGAATGCTACAATATACACCACCCCCAATACAACCAAACCCTGCCCTCCCCAACTCCGCCCCCCTCAACACCGCCCCCCCCCCCCCCCACCTCACCCCCCCCCCCCCCCCCCCTCACCCATCTCCCGAATTCGTAAGTCTCAAGGTTGGCAAGTATGCCATAAAACACTCTAAAAAACATCCATTGTTTTATATACATGCTGTAAGTATATGCAATGCAGTAACATGCACATTAATAATAACAAGTAATATTCACTTATTTTGGTCAAATATACGGCATACTATTAATTTTGCAGACGCATCAAAACGTTCGCTATTTCCTTCAACAAGAACTACAGCAACAACTCACAGCAGACTTTATGACAGCCAAACATGATTACTTTGGGACAAATCATAATCCAGAACTTTACATTTCTGAGCCTGAATATTAAGGGGAATGATCAGCATTTTTTAGAAGCTAAGTAATAAGCAGATCCAGCAAGCAGCACTATTGCTTAGTTCTAAACAACAATTGCAAACTACGAACATAATAAAACCACCACTTCAAGTGCAATGTCTGCTTTCACTGGGATACCGACTGTCACGGCGCATGCGCAGTCCCGCATTTCTTCTGCTGCTAGCAGAGCCGGCGCCTCCACTGGGGGCGCGCCGTGACACGCCTCTGCTCGCTCTTGCCACATCATGGCCACGCACCTGCTCGGCTGCAAGCGATCTGCAATCAGCGCACCTGGGTCTGATGAGGGCAGACGGCATAAAAACCAGCGTACCCGAAAATCCAGTGCTGGAACGTAGTTCTCTGTACACAGTAAGCTATCGCGTCTCTGGCTCCCTTCCCGCGCCTTGATCTCTCTCTGTGCCTTCCCAGTTCCTGTGTCTTACGTCCTTTGTGTTTCCCGCAGTGCTTTCCCTGTCTTCCGTGATCGAGCTGTGTGCCTCGACTTCCTGTTGGATTACGGACTGCCTCCCTCGATCCTCGACCCCTGCTTGGACACAGACCTTTTGACGCCTCGCTATACCCACCTGACAACCTGCCTGTCTCACGGACATTCGAGCCTGTCTTTCCCCTCCAGGACTTCCGCCTCTCGCTCAACACTCACGGTAACACACAACCGTTAATTCCACACATACACACACACACGTTTAGATTTTTGTCACACTACATTCTCTAGTTTTTATTAGTATTGTTTATTATTACATATATAGTGTTTATATATAATAAATCAGAGCTACTACGCCCCCCTTGTGGTCTGGGCCGTCTACTCTTCCTGTACATAACACCAACTGAATGTTTATATCTTCCCGTTTGGATGAAGAATTAATCATAATCCTCACGCTGGTTTAAAAAATAAAATATAAAAGATGCAAAACAAGTGTCTTTTTGAGTTTTTCTCGCCATCTGCGGGTCAAAGTTGAATGTCAAAGTTGACCAACGTCTCGGTTTATGACCACAACTATCTATAATACAAGTGAGAAGAATGATTTATAAGCTAGGACTATCTTTTACCAACTCAGATGCGGTGCCACAACAGCTCACCGGCTCATTCGCTGCATACATTAGTTAGCTCTCCTTGATCACAGCACTGCCAAATATAGTTTGTCTGTGTAAAGCTTATAATAAAAAATATTGCTAATACTTGTTAATATGCAGGTCACAAGATGTAATTGAAGTATTGTTAATGGCTTTTGTGTTACGGCTCAAGCACCTGCCGCCACACATTCGTCTGTACGCTCCTCTGAGCGTGCCTCCGGACACGCCCACGGGCGTTCCTGTCCTGCAGCGGCCGCGCCTCCGGCTGCGCTCACTCCGCAATCAACACACCTGACACTGATGAGAGCTCCACGTCCTTCTTAAGCCAGCGTGTCCCGAGTTCCAGTGCCAGAACGCAGCTACGTGTACCTGTACAGTAAGCCCTACACGTCTCTAGCTTTTTGCCTATGTGCTTCCTTGCTCTCCGTGTTTCCCCTACCCTGTGCTCATGGTGTCTTGTCCTGTGTCCTTGTCCGCTCCGCAGCTCCTCTTTGTTTCCTGGTTTGGAACTGTGTGTCTCGTCTCCCTGGATTCCCCTCTGGACTTCTAGCTGCCTCCCTGGATCTCGACCTCTCGCTTGCCCCGGAATTTGCCTGCCTTGCCCTCTTTGGACTCCCGCACCCTTCACATCACGCACCTTCAACATCTCCTGGTAAAACTCACCACGTAATCGCTTCACATAGACACACACCACATATTTGGATTACTTACACACGCCACCTATTTGTGCTTAATAAAACGCTATCGCTAAACTACGCCCCTGCCTCCTTCTCTGCAGTACCGTTACATTTTGGATGTTTTTTTTATTCTGAATGATAGGCAAAAATTCCCCTTTAAGGCTTTTTTTTGACACATTTGACAAGAAACGTGTATCAGGATAATAATTAGGGCTAACGATTAAAATATTTAATTGCGATTAATCACATTTTACCATAGTTAATCCATAATTAATTTTGATTAATTTAGTTTTTTTAATTCAAGGTTTATGTTTAATAAGTGTACCTTATTAAAATGTACATCTAACACTGAACTGGAAAATGTTGTTACATTTATGCAAATAAAACATTATGTCATGATGGTGCATTACGATTTTTGCCATGACCCTAGGATGCAGAGACAGCAAGCGACGTGCAGGTGAGATGGTACCTTCATTAGGAACAGTAGGCAAAAGCAACACGGATAGTGCGGGAACTCAGAAATAATTTTTAAACACTATAGAATGCAGAGGGTGTAGCCAACATGGGGGTTGATCTTGAAATGGGCAAGAAGCTACTTAACCACTTACGTTAAGCTCGGTGAACATACGTTTACAGCTTTAAATATATCTTGTGGTGTATGCCAGGGGTCAATACCGGGACCAAAATTGTTTCATTTCTATATGAACAACATTTGTAAAGTTACAAGAGATTTAAAGTTAGGGATGTAATAATAAATGATTAAATGAAATAGAAATCTCATAAAATATACAACACAAGGAGGCAAAAAAATGTCAATATTGAACAAAGCAAAATATGTTCAGGACCAGAAAACACTCCATATTCTCCACTGCTCGCTAGGGTTACCATATCTGAGTTATTGTGTAGAAATATGGGGAAATAATTACAAAAGTAAACTTCATTCAATAACGGTGTTACAAAAAAGATCAATTGGAATAATACATCATGTTGGATATAGCGAACATTTAAACATTTTATTTATTCAATCAAAAAATGTGAAATTCAATGATTTGGTTCATTTGCAAACAGCTAAAATTTAGCACACAGCAAACAAAAATCTGCTACCCAAGAATATACAACAATTATTCTCAACAAAAGAGGAGGAATATAACCTCAGAAAAAAATGTAATTTAAAACATTTGTATGCACGTACAACACTTAAGACCTTTAGCATATCACTATGTGGAATTTAATTATGGAATGGATTAAATAAGGAAATCAAACAATGTACTAGTATGATCCAGATTAGGAAACTGTTCAAACTCAAAGGGTTCACAAAGAAGAATCCTGAGACATATCCTCAACCTTCTTACAAAAGCAAATAATCTTATTTATCACATTATGTGAATCAGAACGTATTTATTTCTCATCAAAAAATAGTTATTGATTTATTTATTTACACATTTATTTATCTATGTATCCACTCTGTTACAGGTTGAGTACAACGATTATGTTAGAAATTGCTATGAAACGAAATGGGTGGGATTAAATCAACTCTGCTTCTTCCTACTCCTTTTCAAACATGTAATGAGAAACTGGAAATATGTGACGTAGCATATTGTAACTGTATGCATGCTCTAAATCAGGGGTCACCAAACTTTTTAACTCGGGGGGCTGCATTGGGTTTAAACAAATACATATATATATATATATATATCTTCGCACACTAATTAACTGAAAGAGTGTGCACTTGATGTCACGTTATCGATGGAAAAATGCATTTCTAGACAATATGGTAGAAAATGGATTAGAAAGGACAGATTAAAAAAAAATATATATATATACATATATATATATTTTTTTAACTCGGGACTTCCCGCGGGCCGGATTTTGGACGCTGGCCCCCTGCTCTAAATAAACGAATACCATAACAGTACATAGCAGAAACAGCACAACGTCAAAAGGACGCCACTGGGCATAAAAAGCCTCCTGAAGAGTCCTCCTGGCAGGTCTAATCAATCAGTAAAGTAACAGTAAGTAGACAAAAAGGGAGGAAGCAGCATGGCAATGGAAATAAACACCAAACACTTGAAGACACAAACAAAAGCCAAAGTGTCATGAGCGATCATGATACATTATGCTTTTTTAAACAGCTCATCACAAAAATTACACAAACATTTTTCCCAGACACACACAGAGACAAGACATTTTCCATCTGGAGTCTTGTCCACTCTTTTAGTGGTCATTCTTTCTCTCATTTTTTAAATATTTGCATACATTTTTCCACAATCTCCCTCAGTCTTGTCACTTGCTATTCTGTCATTCTGGGCTCTGGTGCAGTCTCACATGCGTCATTGGTGTGCGCTTGTTTAAGGGCATGCCGAGTCGAATACCTTTGTTCTTGAGGAGAGATCAACTTGCCAGGGCTTTGAAGTTAAACTTGCAATTCCATATACCGTATTTTCCGCACTATAAGGCGCACCGGATTATTAGCCGCACCTTCAATGAATTACATATTTCATAACTTTGTCCACCAATAAGCCGCCCCGGATTATAAGCCGCGCCTACGCTGCGCTAAAGGGAATGTCAAAAAAACAGTCAGATAGTTCAGTCAAACTTTAATAATATATTGAAAACCAGCGTTCTAACAACTCTGTCCCAAAATGTACGCAAATGTGCAATCACAAACATAGTAAAATTCAAAATGGTGTAGAGCAATAGCAACATAATGTTGCTCGAACGTTAATGTCACAACACACAAAATAAACATAGCGCTCACCTTCTGAAGTTATTCTTCATTCGTAAATCCTTCGAATTCTTCGTCTTCGGTGTCCGAATTGAAAAGTTGCGCAAGCGTGGGATCCAAAATGGCCGGTTCCGTCTCGTCGAAGTCATCGGAGTCAGTGTCGCTGTTGTTGTCCAGTAGTTCTGTGAATCCTGCCTTCCGGAAAGCTCGGACCACAGTTGTGACCGAAATATCTGCCCAGGCATTTACGATCCACTGGCAAATGTTGGCGTATGTCGTCCGGCGCTGTCTGCCCGTCTTAGTGAAGGTGTGTTCGCCTTCGGTCATCCATTGTTCCCACGCCGTTCGCAGTCGTGATTTGAATGCCCTGTTGACACCAATATCCAGCGGTTGGAGTTCTTTGGTTAATCCACCCGGAATGACGGCGAGTGTTGTATTTGTGTGCTTCACTTGTTTTTTGACACCATCTGTGATGTGGGCGCGCATAGAGTCGTATATCAACATGGACGGAGCTGTGTGAAAAAAGCCACCCGGCCTCTTCGCGTAAACTTCCCTTAACCACTCGCTCATCTTTTCTTCATCCATCCATCCCTTCGAGTTAGCTTTTATGATGACGCCGGCTGGAAAGGTCTCTTTTGGCAAGGTCTTCCTTTTGAATATCACCATGGGTGGAAGTTAGCATGGCAAGCTAGAACCACAGTGAAGGATGACTTCTCATTCCCTGTGGTGCGAATATTCACCGTACGTGCTCCCGTTCCACAGTGCGGTTCACAGGAATATCAGTTGCTGTGAAATACGGTAGTAATCCGTGTGCGGATGGAGAGATTGCGTCTTTTTATGAACCGGATCCTTGTCGCTTAGTAGGAGCCATTTTGTGGTCTTTACAGATGTAAACAGGAAATGAAACGTACGGTGATATCCGCGCGTTTTTTCTTCTTCTTCCGGGGGCGGGTGGTTGCTTACAGTAGAAGAAGAAGCGCTTCCTGTTCTATGGGGGCGGGTGCTTTCCTTGGCGGTTGCTTGCGTAGAAGAAGAAGCGCTTCCTGTTCTACCGGGAAAAAAGATGGCGGCTGTTTACCGAAGTTGCGAGATCGAAACTTTATGAAAATGAATCGTAATAAAGCGCACCGGGTTATAAGGCGCACTGTCAGCTTTTGAGAAAATTTGTGGTTTTTAGGTGCGCCTTATAGTGCGGAAAATACGGATTCTAAGTCCATGTATGCTCTCTAGTGGTTCCTGTGAACAGTGCAAAGAACATCAGACACTCCTCAAGGTCAATTACATCGATTTCAAGAAAGCTTTCGACAGCATCCACCGGGAATCACTGGGGCAGATCGTCCAGCTATATGGCATACCACCAATGTATATCAACATCTTCAGGTCGCTGTACCACAGCTCTACTTCTATCCATCCATCCATCCATTTTCTACCGCTTGTCCCTTTCGGGGTCGCTGGAGCCTATCTCAGCTGCATTCGGGCGGAGAGAACCCACGCAGTCACGGGGAGAACATGCAAACTCCACACAAAAAAGATCCCGAGCGCAGGATCGAACCCAGGACCTTCGTATTGTGAGGCAGACGCACTAACCCCTCTCCACCGTGCTGCCCCACAACTCTACTTGCAGAGTCAAATCTAAGACAACGGCACCGGGGTTTCAACCTGTCACCATTGCTGTTCATAATTGTCATTGACTCTGTGATGAAGAAGTCCGTCATCGGGGGAAACTTTGGCATCAAGAGGGGAGGGGGCAGATTAACCGACCTAGACTTTGCGGATGACCTGGCTCTCGTTAGCGTGCACTCCAAGATATGACCAACAATCTCCATGAGCCCGTTGGACAAATACAACACTTTCCACCATTCACTATAGACGAACATGACATAGAGCAGGGGTGGGCAATTAATTTTTACCGGGGGCCGCATGAGCAACCCGAGCACTGCTGGAGGGCCACATCGACAATATTTCAATTAAATTTTGCTCAATATTATTTTTTATATACCGTAAGATAAATAATAATAATAATAATAATAATAATAATAATAATAATAATAATTATAATACTTTCATTTAACCTAACTTACCTTTATACCAAAAGCAGATTACTTTTGATGGTTTTATTTTTAACACTGTCTTACACTACACTTCCTGATGTATAATACAATGCAACAATGTCAATTCCTGCACAGGGTTAATTTAAAGTTTATTCTGCATCCTCTTTAAAAGTCCAACATTTTTCCCCGTCAGATTTGGACAACCATCTGTTGTCACACCTGCCAGCTTGTCCCATTTCAGTCCTAACATGTCCAAACACGCATTTACCTATGTGAACAAGTCATTACCTGTGGTTGTCTCTTTAATTGACTGCATGGCTGCCAGCTCTTCCGTGATTTGAAAGTCTGCAGTTATCCCACGTAAGAAGATGAGCAGCTGGGCGGTGTCACGTACATTGCAGCTCTCATCCAAAGCCAGCGAAAAACAGTCAAAGTTGGCCGTTCTGTTCTCCAGCTGAAGCTCCAAATTTCCGGGCATATCAGCACAACAGAGTCCAATAAGCACTCCTTAATAAACTCTCCGTCAAAAAACGCCTTAATTTTTATGGCGATTTTGTGAGAGATTACGAAACTTGTCCTGATGGCTGCATCTCTGGGGGTGTGAAATTTGGCAAAAAGTCCTTGTTGGGTTTGCAGTTTTACCATCAACGCATCAGCCTCCCTTGCAGGCTCTTCATCAGACAGATTCCGGTATTTTTCCTCGTGCTTTGTCATGTAGTGACGATTCAAATTATATTCTTTAAACACAGCAAGCTGTGTACCACACATTAAGCACACGGCTTTACCTTTAATTTCTGTAAAGAAATACTTGGCAGCAATGTTCCCTCTAATTGTTCATGTGTGTGAGCAAACACAAAAACACCCTGAGCATTCAGTGGAGTACATGTGAGCAACATCACACGTGGCAATACCAGCAGCACACCTGTCTCAAACCAATCTTTTATAATAACACTCAAATGAGAGGAGTCATTTTCATGAGATTATTTTGTAATATTAGTGATTTGGCCCACTTGTAATGAAAATAAAATAAATTTTGTTTTTCATCAACTATGGATTAGTGTTGTACAATATGTCTGGGTGGGGGTCCTGCTTTGGAAATCATTTGTACCCCTTTCAGAGATCACATTTAGTTCCCCTTAAACATCCTCATGTTGCACAATGAAATGTAAGCATAGGATGAAGTGTGCATTCCTGTAGCTTTCTCTAGTAACAGCATTCCATGATTAATATCAATAAATTAACATTAATAATAAATGACAGTAGAATAATGGTCGTGGAACTGTGGACCAGCTCTATACTCTCGGCAGGGTCCTTGAGGGTGCATGGGAGTTTGCCCAACCAGTCTACATGTGTTTTGTGGACTTGGAGAAGGCATTCGACCGTGTACCCCGGGAAGTCCTGTGGGGAGTGCTCAGAGAGTATGGGGTAACGGACTGTCTTATTGTGGCAGTTCGCTCCCTGTATAATCAGTGTCAGAGCTTGGTCCGCATTGCCGGCAGTAAGTCGGACACGTTTCCAGTGAGGGTTGGACTCCGCCAAGGCTGCCCTTTGTCACCGATTCTGTTCATAACCTTTATGGACAGAATTTCTAGGCGCAGTCAGGGCGTTGAGGGGATCTGGTTTGGTGGCTGCAGGATTAGGTCACTGCTATTTGCAGATGATGTGGTCCTGATGGCTTCCTCCGGCCAAGATCTTCAGCTCTCACTGGATCGGTTCGCAGCCGAGTGTGAAGCGACTGGGATGGGAATCAGCACCTCCAAATCCGAGTCCATGGTTCTCTCCCGGAAAAGGGTGGAGTGCCATCTCCGGGTTGGGGAGGAGATCTTGCCCCAAGTGGAGGAGTTCAAGTACCTTGGAGTCTTGTTCACGAGTGGGGGAAGAGTTGATCGTGAGATCGACAGGCGGATCGGTGCGGCGTCTTCAGTAATGCGGACGCTGTATCGATCCGTTGTGGTGAAGAAGGAGCTGAGCCGGAAGGCAAAGCTCTCGATTTACCGGTCGATCTACGTTCCCATCCTCACCTATGGTCAAGAGCTTTGGGTCATGACCGAAAGGACAAGATCACGGGTACAAGCGGCCGAAATGAGTTTCCTCCGCCGAGTGGCGGGGCTCTCCCTTAGAGATAGGGTGAGAAGCTCTGTCATTCGGAGGGAGCTCAAAGTAAAGCCGCTGCTCCTCCACATCGAGAGGAGCCAGATGAGGTGGTTCGGGCATCTGGTCAGGATGCCACCCGAACGCCTCCCTAGGAAGGTGTTTCGGGCACGTCCGACCGGTAGGAGGCCACGGGGAAGACCCAGGACACGCTGGGAAGACTATCTCTCCCGGCTGGCCTGGGAACGCCTCGGGATCCCCCGGGAGGAGCTGGACGAAGTGGCTGGGGAGAGGGAAGTCTGGGCTTCCCTGCTTAAGCTGCTGCCCCCGCGACCCGACCTCGGATAAGCGGAAGAAGATGGATGGATGGATGGCATAAACGCACCAGTGGTTTAGTAGTATGCGTGTTGGTGACATGACAAGTTGGTTTTGGCCTGCTTTGTACGGCAGAAAATGACTAGTTTTTCCATATAGAATTTTACTTATGTTTTTGGTGTGGTTATGGCCAAATATAAAGAGTTTTGCTCAATAAAGTGATCGATATAATTCCTGTCCTGGAAGCATCTCGATAGACGTTACAATAATTGAACGGTGTTCAATTGAACGGTGTTGACGAACACCGTTAGGGCCGCTTGTTGTCACTGTCACTCAGAGTTGCATTGCAAAATTACACAGAATAAATGTGTTGATTTTGTTTAGAATTCAGATGGATTTGATTTGGTGCGCGGCATATATTTGCTGTGCGCAGAGGACGCTTGAGCAGTGCGCAATTGCGCAGGCGCGCACCTTAGAGGGAACGTTGCTTGGCAGTCCATGTCTTGTTGAAAACACGGCATTCGTCATCAACTTTTCTCTTTTTAGCGTCTCGGGTGTAAACCGTGCATCACTTGTCGCTGTGCACCTTCATTCACAGGTTACACACGGACATACGTCCATAAATAACACTTTTCAAAATAAAATCAGCACAGTCGTAGTGCGCGCACGACATAGATGTTTTTTAAATGTATTTTGTAATTTATGATTGGCCTCACACGGGCCGGACAGGGACGCACAAAGGGCCGGATGTGGCCCGCGGGCCGCAGAATGCCTAGGTCTGACATAGAGTATGTTGACGACCTCAAGTAAGTACCGTATTTTTCGGACTATAAGTCGCAGTTTTTTTTCATAGTTTGGCCGGGCTCCAGTGCGACTTATATATGTTTTTTTCTTTTTTTTATTATGCATTTTCGGCAGGTGCGACTTATACTCCGGTGCGACTTATACTCCGAAAAATACGGTAAGTAAGTAAGTAAATTTAATTTATAAAGCGCTTTTCACAGATAAAATCACAAAGCGCTGGACAAAACATTGGTGAAGTAAAACAACAATTCAATTAAAACAACAGGGCAACATCATAAAAAGGATACAAAGGTGCATTAACTAAAAGCTTTACTAAAAAGAGAAGTTTTCAAATGTTTCCTAAAAGTTTCAACACAGTCAAGATCACGGAGGGACTGGTGCATATTGTTCTAGAGTCTGGGAGATATAGCCTGGAATACCAGGTCTCCACAGGTTTTAAAAAGAGTTTTTGGGATCTTTAGAAGACCCTGGCCTGAAGACCTGGCCAGGGTCATAGGCAAAGCTGCAGGAATTTTCCAACGACTCCGAAACATCTGGTCGTCCAAAGCCATCACAACGGCTATCAAGCTACGCCTCTTCATGTCAGTGGTCATACCAACAGCAACCTACGTCTGTGAGACGTGGATGAAGACAGCCAGTATCACCAACAAGCTGGACGTCTTCCACCGACGATGTCTCAGATCCCTAAGATCTCCTGGAGAGACCACGTCTCCAACGAGGAGGTGATGAGAAGGGCAGGTGTAGCAGCACTGTCTGACATTGTCTCAAAAAGGAGAAAGAGAATGATGGGGCACGTACTCTGACTGCCAAGAGAGAGACCGGCAAGTGTGTCAATGGACTGGAGGCCAGAAGGTAGCAGCATGGTGACACAGGGGTTAGTGCATGTGCCTCACAATACAAAGGTCCTGGGTTTGATTCCCCGGGCTCGGGATCTTTCTGTGTGGAGTTTGCATGTCCTCCCCGTCACTGCGTGGTTTCCCTCCGGGTACTCCGGCTTCCTCACTCCTCCAAAGACATGCACCTGGGGATAGGTTGATTGGCAACACTAAATTGGCCCTAGTGTGTGAATGTTGATCTGCCGTTTATTTTATTTTGTCTTCTGCCCCCCTCTCGCTTGTGGAGGAAGGGGGGCGCACAGGTCTGGTGGCCATGGATGAAGTGCTGGCTGTCCAGAGTCGGGACCCAGGGCGGACCGCTCACCTGTGCATTGGTTGGCCCCACTATGGACTGGACTCTCACTATTGTGTTAGATCCACTATGGACTGGACTTTCACTATTATGTTAGATCCACTATGGACTGGACTTTCACAATATTATGTCAGACCCGCTCGACATCCATTGCTTTCGGTCTCCCCTAGAGGGAGAGGGGGGTTACCCACATATGCGGTCCTCTCCAAGGTTTCTCATAGTCATTCACATCGACGTCCCACTGGGGTGAGTTTTTCCTTGCCCTTATGTGGGCTCTGTACCGAGGGTGTCGTTGTGGCTTGTGCAGCCCTTTGAGACACTTGTGATTTAGGGCTATATAAATAAACACTGAATGTGAGTGTGAATGTTGTCTGTCTATCTGTGTTGGCCCTGTGATGAGGTGGCGACTTGTCCAGGGTGTACCCCGCCTTCCGCCCGAATGCAGCTGAGATAGGCTCCAGCCACCCCCGCGACCCCAATAAGGACAAGCGGTAAAAAATGGATGGATGGATGGGACGCCGAAGATGACGTGGAGACAGACAGCCAAGGAAGACCTAAGGGACATAGGTGTCAGCTGGCACGTAGCAAGAAGAACTGCCAGAGACCGGAGAAAATGGAGGGGACTTGTCGCCCAATGTTCCAAAAGGAACGGGAGGAACTAAGTAAGTGGTTCCTGTGACTCAACATCAGTTGTAACACCGCTGCTTTTTTGCGCGATACTAAAAATAGTACTGTTGAAGGAAACTTTTTTTAACTTGTTACCCAAGCGGTAGAAAATGGATGGATGGATGTTTTAACTTTAACCATACTTGCCAACCCTCCCGGATTGTCCGGGAGACTCCCGAAATTCAGCGCCTCTCCCGAAAACCTCCCGGGACAAATTTTCTCCCGGAAATCTCCCGAAATTCAGGCGGAGCTGGAGGCCACGCCCCCTTTAGCTCCATGCGGACCTGAGTGAGGACAGCCTGTATTCACATCCGCTTTCCCACAATATAAACAGCGTGCCTGCCCAATCACGTTATAACTGTAGAATGATCGAGGGCGAGTTGTTGGTTTCTTATGTGGGTTTATTGTTAGGCAGTTTCATTAACGTCCTCCCAGCACGGTAACAACACACAACAACAGCAGTCACGTTTTCGTCTACCGTAAAGCAGTTCGTCTGCCGTAAACAGCAATGTTGTGACACTCTTAAACAAGACAATACTGCCATCTACTGTACATGCATATGTGACAATAACATCTAGGGCTTTTAGAGAGTGCAGTGCACAACTGCGCACACAACAAGGAGACGAAGCAGAAGAACAAGGAAGATAGGGCCGTGGCGACGCCGATGTAAGATGAAGAAATACGCTTGTAAGTTCCAAGCCGCAGCTGCGATTGGACCTGGATAGCCTCCGGGAAGAAGTAGTGGACTACAAAGTGCTTGGCAGTGAAGATCTTCCTCAGGAAGAAAAGATTGACCGGTTTTGGGCCATGCTAGGGAGAGATGGAAGATTCCAGACTCTAGTGCATTGGATGAAAGCACTTTTGTGCGTGCCACACAGCAATGCATCATCAGAGAGGGTGTTCAGCATGGTTAGAAAAATAGTGACAGAGAATAGAACAAGAATGGACAATTCAACCTTTAACTCAACAATGAGTAGATGAGTGTTATTTGTGTGTATATGTGTAAATAAATGAACACTGAAATTCAAGTATTTCTTTTGTTTATATATATATATATATATATATATATATATGTATATATATATATATATATATATATATATATAAAATAAAATAAATATATATATATAGCTAGAATTCACTGAAAGTCAAGTATTTCTTATATATGTGTGTATATATATATATATATATATATATATATATATATATATATATATATATATATATATATATATATATATATTAGAGATGCGCGGATAGGCAAATATTTCATCCGCAACCGCATCAGAAAGTCGTCAACCTTCCGCAATCCACCCGATCTAACATTTGATCAGAACTGCATCCGCCCGCCATCCGCCCGGTACATCTAATATAGACGATGCAAGGCATTAGTGAGGCACCTGCCAACTACTCCGGTTTTCCCGTAATTCGTACGGTTTTCATCAACCTATTTCGGGTTACGGGTGCAGTGATAAAAAATAAGTTTTTTCTTTAATTAAAAAAAAAAAGGGTGAAAACTACGCGAATTGCACCTTGTGCAGACAAGATTTTTCGATCACACGGAGGAATTAGCGATGTAAAAGACCACTTTGGGACAAAAAAACACAAGTCTAATGCCGTTGCTAGCGATACAAGTGGAAAACTTTCAACGTTTTTCGTCGCCCAAACAGATTCTTTGGATGTGATAAATGCCGAAGTTTTATTTACGGAGGCAATAATTGAGCATGGACTTCCAATCGCACTGGCTGATCACATGGGACAGTTACATGTTTGTAATGCAACCTTTAAAAATCATTACGCAGTGATCGCGGTCCCAAAAATAAACTTTTCTTGCATGATAATGTCCAGAGAAATTCGCTTTATATTACTATAGAGTCCTTTTAACGAATGAGTTTGATGGTTTCACAAACCTTAAATGAAAGAAGTCCTTTCTTCTCCTGCACCTGCATGCACTTTGGCCTTGCTTCCTGTGTGGTGCGCAATCCTGTCGGCTGTATTTCACAGCACGACATACTGTTAAAAGTGTTTATACTATTTATGCTTTCAAGTCCAAGTTGAAGAAATCTTGTTAAATGTTGACAGCATAACTACCAAAATACAGAAGTATGTCCTTAATATTTTTGCAGTGCTATTTCTGTTGAAAAGTTAAAATGATTACATTAGAGATGTGATGTGTCACTTTTCAAAGTGTCTGATGGCTTAAATTAATTTTCATTAATTTTTCATATTTTGAATTCTTTTGAAAGGCTTACAAAAAAACTACATTTGAATTGTAATTCCATGCTATTGACAGGACTATTAATTTTAATGAAGTTAGCTTACCATGTTTACAGTATGATAATTGTGATAGAAATGTGAATTTCGGGGGGTGGCGGGCAGGTAAGCTGCTTACCTGCTGCGCGTGACGCCGGCCGCGGCGAAGGCGGACGAGGCGGGGTGTCAGTGCGGTGGGCGCGGTAGTGACCCTGGACATGCGTCGGGCCCTTCTCGCGGATCGCCTCAGCTACGGCTCCCGGTGGGGCCCTCTCGGGGGAAGGGGCCTCGGTCCCGGACACCGGCGAGGCGTCCCTTCTCCGCTCCGTAAAAGTGTCCATCTCTTTTCTTTTTTTTTTCTTCTGTTGTGGCATATGCAGCAGGTGCCTGCTCGTTTTTCGTATGTGGGTAACAACATTTAACTATGTGTATATATTTCCGAATTGGTTTAACTGCCACCCGCAAAAAAAAATAAATAAATAAAAAAAAAAATAAAAAAAATCTAATTGATCCGCCCGACCCGACCCGCACGCGGATAAAATCTTATTTTTTTAAATTTCATCCGCCCGATCCGCGGATAATCCGCGGACTCCGCGGTTGTGCCCGCAAACCGCGCATCTCTAATATATATATATATATATACATATATATATAAAAATATGAAATACTTGACTTGGTGAATTCTAGCTGTAAATATACTCCTCCCCTCTTAACCACGCCCCCAACCACGCCCCCCGCCCCACCACCCCACCACGCCCCCCACCTCCCGAAATCGGAGGTCTCAAGGTTGGCAAGTATGACTTTAACCAGCCCTAATAATAAAATGAGGAATATATAAGAATACACCACTTTTCTTTTATTCTTTTATATGTGTGTTTGTGTTGGTTTATGATACAACAACTTGTCTCATGCCACCCCTAGGGGACATCTTTTTTTTTTTTCATTTGAATTCAAGCACATGAATACCCCATTTTAAATTAGGCACTGCAGAGTACGATTTAAAAGTCTGGCACGCTCACTTAGTGCTTAAGCATTTTGCATTTAAAGTATATACATTAGCCATCTCTGGTTGCCTTCAAAGCCGTTGACACTAAAGTCATTTGGCAGCGGCAACAGGAGAGAAAAAAAAGGATTTAAGCAGACTGTAAAATGTTTTTATGGCATGGCGTCAGGCAATTTGGAACAGCTCCTAATTGTTACATTTCACGGAGGCGGAGTGATGACAACATGGAGAAGATATGGATGGTATGTGTGTCCCCTTAAGGACATGAGCAACATTGTGTGCGTACATACACAGATGCATGCCATGCAAAGTCAAGTACAAGCTGTCCCTCTGTGATATAATGATACAATCTCACACGCACACACTTAGCAGGACAAAACTTGACGGCATTATTGTGTTTCGCAAGTGATGTCTTGTCCTAACTTAGTGAGAACTGAGAAGGGGGAACAGAAGGCAGTGGGAGTTTAAAAATACACAGTGAACATTTGGTACTTTCAGCTGCTCCTCTCCGACTAAACAGTTTTAGGGAAAGGTCTGGAAAAACTGTGGTGTTTTGATGCAAGTGCCAAGAAGAAATGGAATCACGTCAGTCAACAACTTCAATGCCCAATTATGATTTAGTGATTTTGTGGAAAGTTTTAGCTCCAGTCAACTGGAGGCCCATCAAACCAGCCTGTTAACACCCACAAAAAATAAAAACAAAAAATGCTTCTTTCAACCCAAGTGTATTTTGGGGGGAATTTTGCCCATCATCCACAACCCTTAAGTGTCTTAACACGTCTTTATTTATTTATTGTGCATTCTAGAAAGTGAAAAACTGCTAGCAGAGGCAACTAACAATCATGTACCGTATTTTCCGCACTATAAGGCGCACCGGATTATTAGCCGCACCTTCAATGAATTACATATTTCATAACTTTGTCCACCAATAAACCGCCCCGGATTATAAGCCGCGCCTACGCTGCGCTAAAGGGAATGTCAAAAAAACAGTCAGATAGTTCAGTCAAACTTTAATAATATATTGAAAACCAGCGTTCTAACAACTCTGTCCCAAAATGTACGCAAATGTGCAATCACAAACATAGTAAAATTCAAAATGGTGTAGAGCAATAGCAACATAATGTTGCTCGAACGTCAATGTCACAACACACAAAATAAACATAGCGCTCACCTTCTGAAGTTATTCTTCATTCGTAAATCCTTCGAATTCTTCGTCTTCGGTGTCCGAATTGAAAAGTTGCGCAAGCGTGGGATCCAAAATGGCCGGTTCCGTCTCGTCGAAGTCATCGGAGTCAGTGTCGCTGTTGTTGTCCAGTAGTTCTGTGAATCCTGCCTTCCGGAAAGCTCGGACCACAGTTGTGACCGAAATATCTGCCCAGGCATTTACGATCCACTGGCAAATGTTGGCGTATGTCGTCCGGCGCTGTCTGCCCGTCTTAGTGAAGGTGTGTTCGCCTTCGGAGCTGTGTGAAAAAAGCCACCCGGCCTCTTCGCGTAAACTTCCCTTAACCACTCGCTCATCTTTTCTTCATCCATCCATCCCTTCGAGTTAGCTTTTATGATGACGCCGGCTGGAAAGGTCTCTTTTGGCAAGGTCTTCCTTTTGAATATCACCATGGGTGGAAGTTAGCATGGCAAGCTAGAACCACAGTGAAGGATGACTTCTCATTCCCTGTGGTGCGAATATCCACCGTACGTGCTCCCGTTCCACAGTGCGGTTCACAGGAATATCAGTTGCTGTGAAATACGGTAGTAATCCGTGTGCGGATGGAGAGATTGCGTCTTTTTATGAACCGGATCCTTGTCGCTTAGTAGGAGCCATTTTGTGGTCTTTACAGATGTAAACAGGAAATGAAACGTACGGTGATATCCGCGCGTTTTTTCTTCTTCTTCCGGGGGCGGGTGGTTGCTTACAGTAGAAGAAGAAGCGCTTCCTGTTCTATGGGGGCGGGTGCTTTCCTTGGCGGTTGCTTGCGTAGAAGAAGAAGCGCTTCCTGTTCTACCGGGAAAAAAGATGGCGGCTGTTTACCGAAGTTGCGAGATCGAAACTTTATGAAAATGAATCGTAATAAAGCGCACCGGGTTATAAGGCGCACTGTCAGCTTTTGAGAAAATGTGTGGTTTTTAGGTGCGCCTTATAGTGCGGAAAATACGGTACTGTATTGGGAATTCTACAAAACCCAAAACCAGTGAAGTTGACACTTTGTGTAAATGGTAAATAAAAACAGAATACAATGATTTGCAAATCCTTTTCAACTTATATTCAATTGAATAGACTGCAAAGACAAGATATTTAATGTTCAAACTTTTTTTTTTTGCAAATAATCATTAACTTAGAATTTAGTGGCAGCAACACATTGCAAAAAAGTTGCCACAGGGGCATTTTTACCACTGTGTTACATGGCCTTTCCTTTTAACAACACTCAGAAAACGTTTGGGAACTGAGGAGACCAATTTTTGAAGCTTTTCAGGTGAAATTCTTTCCCATTCTTGCTTGATGTACAACTATTTTATCCTGCACTACAATGAGCTAATGCAACAAAATGTTGTTCCTATCTGTACTGTAACATTAAAATTTGAATGACAATAAAAGGAAGACTAAGTCTAAGTCTAAGTCTTAAGTTGTTCAACAGTCCCGGGGTCTCCGTTGTGGTATTTTAGGCTTCATATTGCGCCACACATTTTCAATAAGAGACAAGTCTGGAATAAAGGTAGGCCAGTCTAGTACCCGCACTTTTTTACTATGAAGCCACACTGTTGTAACACGTGGCTTGGCATTGTCTTGCTGAAATAAGCAGGGGCGTCCATGGTAACGTTGCTTGGATGGCAACATATGTTGCTCCAAAACCTGTATGTACCTATCAGCATTAATGGTGCCTTCACAGATGTGTAAGTTATGCATGTCTTGGGCACTAATACACCCCCATACCATCACAGATGCTGTTTTTTTTAACTTTGCGCCTATAAAAATCCAGATGGTTATACAGTATTCCTCTTTGGTCCGGAGGACACAACGTTCACAGTTTCAAAAAACGATTTGAAATGTGGACTCCTCAGACCACAGAACACTTTTACACTTTGCATCAGTCCATCTTAGATGAGCTCGTTTCTGGGTTGTTGATAAATGGCTTTGGCTTTGCATAGTAGAGTTGTAACTTGCACTTACAGATGTAGCGACCAACTGTAGTTACTGACAGTGGTTTTGTGAAGTGTTCCTGAGTCCATGTGGTGATATCCTTTACACACAGATGTCGCTTGTTGATGCAGTACAGCCTGAAAGATCGAAGGTCCGTAATATCATCGCTTACGTGCAGTGATTTCTCCAGATTCGCTGAACCTTTTGATGATATTACGAACCGTAGATGGTGAAATCCCTAAATTCTTTTGCACTAGCTCGTTGAAAAATGTTGGTCTTAAACTGTTGGACAATTTGCTCACGCATTTGTTGACAAAGTGGTGACCCTCGCCCCATCCTTGTTTGTGAATGACTGAGCATTCCATGGAAGTTGCTTTTATACCCAACCATGGCACCCACCTGTTCCCAATTAGCCTGTTTACCCGTGGGAGTGTTTGATGAGCATTCCTCAACTTTCTCAGTCCGTCTTACCACTTGTGCCAGCTTTTTTGAAACAGGTTGCAGGCATCAAATTCCAAATGAGCTAATATTTGCAAAAAATAACTACGTTTTCCAGTTCGAACGGTAAGTAGCTCGTCTTTGCAGTCTATTCAATTGAATATAGGTTGAAAAGGATTTGCAAATCATTGTATTCTGGTTTTATTTACGATTTACACAACGTGCCAACTTCACTGGTTTTGCGGTTTGTACTATTTCATGTATAAAGCACTCTAAAAAAAACATAAAAAATACACCAACAATACTTTATTTACACGCTTGCATAATAAGCAAGCTATAGCAACATTCACTACGTTTCCATGCACTCAAGTAGTCTGATTTCTCAAATAGTTTGGTTATCTGTATTTCCACACCGACATGTAAAGTCTCCAGTGTCCATACCCCATGTACACTTATTTCCTTTTAACATGGATAAAACTATTGCTTTTACGGTTTACCTATGTTGCACACTAACACAAGATATATTTACAGCTAGAGCCCGGTTCTTGTTCTGCCTGATATCCGCTGTAATCTTGGCACAGATGTCAAATATTATGTCTCTAATGGCAATGTTGATGTTTAATAGCAGACTGCATAAAGAAATCATCTTAAATTGTGCTATGACCATGACACTACTGCCGAGAAGGTCTCGAAGTTGCTGGATTGGAGGACGCGGGTCCGAAGTAAAGACTGGTGGAAAAAACTCAGAGTTGTTTTGAAGGGATTTTTGGATGGAAAATGGAAAGAAACTTTGGAATGTCTCGAAGTTTATTCACTAAGGTCTGTGGATTGATGGAAGATTTTAAGTTTGAAGTCCGAAGGAAAAGACCGCTTTAGATTGACGTTACAGATGTAAAACTTGCTATTTGTTGAGTACAAGCTTGCCAGTTGTGCGGAATCTTTATATAAATGACATTTCTAAAGTTACAAAAGATTTAAAGATAGTATTATTTGCGGATGTTACAACAGCATTTTGTTTAGGAGAGAACACACAAAAGCTAATACAAATAATAACAGAAGAAATCAGTACATTGAAAAGATGGTTTGACAAAAACAGACTACCCTTAAACCTCAATAAAACTAAAATAATGCGATTCGGTAACTGTAGAAGAGAAAGTTAAACAGAAATACAAAAAAAAAATAATAGAAATTGAAAGACTAAATGAAACCAAATTTCTAGGTATAATGATTGATGATAAAATGAACCGGAAATCTCATGTAGAAAATATACAACACAAAGTAGCAAGAAGCACGTCAATAATGAATAAAGCAAAACATGTTCGAGACCAAAAAATCACTTCATATTCTCTACTGCTCGCTAGTGTTACCATATCTGAGTTATTGTGTAGAAATATGGGGAAATAACTACAAAAGTACACTTCATTTATTAACCGTGTTACAAAAAAGATCAGTTAGAATAATACATAATGTTGGATATAGAGAACATTGAAACCCTTTATTCATTGAATCAAAAATACTGAAATTCCACGACATAGTGAATTTGCAAACAGCTAAAATTATACACAAAGTAAACTATAACCTGCTACCCAAGAATGTACAACAATTCTTCTCAACAAAAGAGGAGAAATATAATCTTAGAAAAAAATTTTATTCAAAACTTTTGTACGCACGTACAACACTTAAGACCTTCAGTATATCAGTATGTGGAATTAAATGATGGAATGGATTAAGCAAAGAAATCAAACAATGTACTAATATGATCCACTTGAAGACACTCTTCAAACTTAAAGTGTTTACAAAGTACAAAGAAGAAGAACCATGATAAACATTCTGAATTTATTTCATCCATCCATTCATTTTCTAGATAATCTTACTTATCTCACCATATGAAATATAACTTACTTCTTACTCATTATTATTAATTGATTTTCAATGTTATTACTTATGGAGTATATTGTGAATAAATTGAGAACAGGAAGTAAAGAAAAGTTTTAGCAACTGCTATGTAAAGGAAAAGGGGTAGGATTAAATAAGCTCTGCTTCTTCCTACTCCTTTTCGAACATGTTGAATAGAGAAACTGGAAATTGTGATGTATCATGTTGTATGCATGCATGTTCCAAATAAACACAAACTCTACTCAACTCAACTCAACTCAACAGTTTGGAGTACACAAATCCAGTGTGAAACGGTTTGTGTACGCTTTCTTATTTGCCTTGTAATATTCCTGCTTCTTTATCTTACGTTCTTTTATTTTCTGAAGCAATTAAACAGTCTCCTTTTTATTCCAATTGTTGCCTTTGGTTTAATTGAACAGAATCTGCTGCCTGGTTGTATCCTGCGTGTAGAGAGTGGCACACCTTAGTCCGACTTTTCAAAAACCGAACACAATCAGATTAAGGTGTTTCCATGGGTTGTAGGATGCTTATTTAGATGTACTGAGTGTGATTGTAGGAGAAAACACAGAGGAACTACTTTTATTTACCACCAGACCTTCGCAACTTAGATTCAATATCCTTCTTCAAATCAAGACTCAAAACACACCTATTCCTAACTGCTTATTCATTGTAATCATCTTTTATTTTTTCTTTGTTGTTGTTGTTGTTTTTTTTATCCAATTTGATTTTATTGTTGTGATTTTGTACGGTGTCCTTGAGTGCCCAGAAAGGCGCCTTATAAATAAAATGTATTATTATTATTATTATTTATTTATTGCATAGTGACACAGTGCCTTAATCACAGTAGCTCAAGCCACTACAGAGAGGTAGGCTATTGCAAACTACGAGTAAAAAAGTAGTTGTCATTGGATCTCATGAAGTCTGCCATGATAAGTCGTTGTTGTAGTTGTTAAGGAAATAGCCAACATTGTGAGGCTCTCTGTGAAATCAATGTGTCTCGAATAAAAAAGTACCGGTCCGCCACACCCCACATCAATGCAGGACGAGGAATAGCTAAACATGCTTCACTATACACCGTAGCTCACCGGCATCAAAATGTAGAAAAACGCCATTGGTGGATCTACACCTAACATCCGCTGTAAACATACCAAGTACAGTAGCGTATCTAGTCGATACTACTACGATTATGTCAATATTTTTTGGCATAACAACATCTTCTTTCGTATTTTTTAAATGTATATTATGTTTATAAACTCAGGAAATATGTCTCTGGACACGTGAGGACTTTGAATATGACCAATGTATGATCCTGTAACTACTTGGTATCGGATTGATACCCACATTTCTGGTATCATCCAAAACTAATGTGGAGTATCAAACAACAGAAGAATAAGTGATTATTACATTTTAACAGAAGTGGAGATAGAGCATGTTAAAATAGAAAGTAATCAGATATTAACAGTAAATGAACAAGTAGATTAATAATTCATTTTCTACCACTTGTCCTTAATAATGTTGACAAAATAATAGAATGGAAAATGACACAATATGTTACTGCATATGTCAGCAGCTAAATTAGGAGCCTTTGTTTGCTTACTAATAAAAGACAAGTTGTCTTGTATGTTCACTATTTTATTTAAGGTCAAACTTGCAATAAGAAACATATGTTTAATGTACCGTACATTTTTTTGTTAAAATAAAGCCATTAATGCATTTTTTTGTGGTCCTTATTATTTGCAAAAGTACCGAAAAGTATCGAAATAATTTTGGCACCGTTACCAGTACCAAATAATTGGTATCGGGACAACACTAATCCACATACAACCTAAGACTATTCAAATCTAAGGATAATAGATTCCATCTATAGGTATTACAAAGTACAAAGCAATAATGAAGCCACATCTGCATTCCTGTTCAAGTGCTACGCTTGAACCACCGCAAAATGATTAAACTCTACAACCCAATAAAAGTCAGAGTGATGAGAGGAAACATGCAAAACTGTCAAGAGGCTAATAAATTAGGACTGCTATTATGCATTGGTGTTAAATGCAAGCACATAACCCTGTTTCAAACTGGATGGATGAGAATGAATTGATCACAGCACTATCAGCACGGTGGAAGAGGGGTTAGTGCGTCTGCCTCACAATACGAAGGTCCTGATTAGTCTTGGGTTCCATCCTGGGCTCGGGATCTTTCTGTGTGGAGTTTGCATGTTCTCCCCGTGACTGCGTGGGTTCCCTCCGGGTACTCCGGCTTCCTCCCACTTCCAAAGACATGCACCTGGGGATAAGTTGATTGGCAACACTAAATTGGCCCTAGTGTGTGGATGTGAGTGTGAATGTTGTCTGTCTATCTGTGTTGGCCCTGCGATGAGGTGGCGACTTGTCCAGGGTGTACCCCGCCTTCCGCCCGATTGTAGCTGAGATAGGCTCCAGCACCCCCCGCGACCCAAAGGGAATAAGCGGTAGAAAATGGATGGATGGACTATCCAATAATAGTAAATGTGTAGACTAGGAAGTGTCATTTCATCCAAGCCATGAGATACCAAGACACAACGACTGTATACACTAAGGCCCCTTCTACACTAAGCCGGCTAAGGTTATCCAGGCTAAATCCCACTTAACCTTATCCTTGTCCACACACACACAATGATCGTTTAAGACCCCTTCATCCCCTCCGTCCGCCGGGGCAACACAACCTAGTACGCATGCGCGGAAAATGCTCACGTCATAGTCACCTCCAGTGTTGCTTTGTGTGCAAGTTCTTAAATGTAACTTATCTGAACAATTTCCAGTGTTGTGGTATTTCAATTAACTGGAATCCAGTGTGCTGTGGGGCCCGATTGTAGTGAATCACACCTGAGCCATCATAAATTAATCAAATCTCTAATGGACATGTGAAAGTAAATAATGTGATAAAGAACATTTTACATTAATCAATCTAGGGATCTTGATATCTGGTCAGGACACTCCTCACTCTTTTGCCTTCACCTTCATTGTCCATTCGTTTTTGGTGACTTTATATACTCTGGACCTAGACGTTGAGTCCGCGACATACATGGCGGACAATAACTGATACAGTCTGCTTTGCCAGTCCAAATGCATTCAATGTTTTCTGTAGTCTACCCTCGTCGGCCAGGTAATGCAAAGCACACGCTACCTTTTTTATCACATCCACGGGAGATCGCATTCTCGTTGTCTCTCCTTCGACAAATGGACAAAGTTCTTGGTAAGTAGAATTACAGCTGACCTGGATATTCGAAAGTTCTCTTGGCGTCTGAGAAGTGTTGTATCCCAAATAGCTGCAATCGCTTTCTCTTAAGGTATTCATGTGTGATTTTCATGATGTTTTGCGGTCCCCACCTTAATATGAAATTCTAATGTTAGTGTGGCCCGCAAGTTTTATATGAATGACACTTTGCAGTGTTGTTTGCGGAGCTGAACGAACCTACCAATCACGGTGGGGTGTATGACTCTCGGGGGCTGAACATGGACTGGGCTTGACGCAAGCAGAGAAACATTTCTCGATGAGTGAAAGTTAGAGCAGCGTTGGCATGGAGAGTTTTCTTCCGTCCCTGTCTTGCTGCCTCATTTCTATTGGGCATACGCGGACGTTCGTCTCGGCGCGATGTGTTCACAGCACTTCCAAAAAAATAGTTTTTTAAGTTGCTTCCCAACAGGACATCATATGAATATGTCATGACTTACTGTGGTGGATCCCAGAAAGCGCCGAGGACCAGAGCGGTGAGTGCGACAGGGCTTTTATTGTCCACACCAGGGGTCGGCAACCCAAAATGTTAAAAGAGCCTTATTGCACAGACCGCTCGTCTGTGCATCGGTTGGGGACGTTTCTGCGCTGCTGACCTGTCTCCGCTTGGAATGGTCTCCTGCTGGCCCCACTATGGACTGGACTCTCACTATTATATTAGATCCACTATGGACTGGACTCTCACAATATTATGCTAGATCCACTCGACGTCCATTGCACCGGTCGCCCAGGGGTTAAAGTTAAAAGTTAAAGTACCAATGATTGTCACACACACACTAGGTGTGGCGAGATTATTCTCTGCATTTGACCCATCACCCTTGATCACCCCCTGGGAGGTGAGGGGAGCAGTGGGCAGCAGCGGTGGCCGTGCCCGGGAATCATTTTGGTGATTTAACCCCCAATTCCAACCCTTGATGCTGAGTGCCAAGCAGGGAGGTAATGGGTCCCATTTTTATAGTCTTTGGTATGACTCGGCCGGGATGGGGAGGGGTGGTGGGGTAGAGATCCAAGGTTCAGATCCAAGGTTTCTCATTGTTATCCCATTGAGTTGAGTTTTTTTTCTCGCCCTGATGTGGGATCTGAGCCGAGGATGTCGTTGTGGCTTGTGCGGCCCTTTGGACTATCAACATGTGTCCATTTTTTTTTAATATTACCGTTTTTGTTATGATGCATATTGAAAGAAATTAATTTTTACTTTTTGATGACACGTTACTAAACAAAGACATTTGAAAACATTTGAATTTTTTTTTTTAACAAAGCCCCCCAGGTAATTTGAATTTGAGACCTCTCCTCTAAGCATTCTATAGCAGCATAGTGCAAATGAGACTATGTCAAACACTCCTAGTCGTTTTTTTGAAGTCACTAAGCTTTATTGAAAAAAACGCTTTCGGGTGCAGTCACTAAGAATTGAGAGATCCAGAGCTCAGGAAATAAGTTTTGTCTAAGATATTGGAAAGACAGGAGCTTAAGTACTTAGCAGTGAAGGTCCAGTTTATAAATCTTGGTAATGTCCAAACTTAAACCATTTGTGGCCCACAGCTCATTTCTATTAGATCCGTGTGTTCTAAATTCAGCCCACATCTCAACATCTGGACAATGATGAATATCACAAGATAAGCTAAGCAGTTTTTTTTATATTGATATGTAACTGCTCAGCATTTGTTGACTTATATTGGATTGTTTTTTGCATGTTTAATAAAAAAAAAGTGGAATTACAGCATTTTTCTGTATTTTCTCATGTGCAAAAAGTGTGCACACCCCTGCACTGCAAAAACTGAAATCTAAGTAAGATTAAATAGCTCAAATAAGGGTGATATTTGCTTATTTTTTGTCTGATAAGATAATTCTTCTCACTAAGCAGATTTTATGTTAGTGTTTTACTTGTTTTAAGTGTTTTGGTCCTAAATGATCTCAGTAAGATATTACAGCTTGTTGCTGAGATTTTATGACCTATATTGGGTAAACAATGCTTGAAACTAGAATATCAACTGTTGCAAAGCTGTGTCATCAACACTCACAAGTATAAAACTACTTTTTTAAAGTGATAATTTCTTACTGCAAGCATGAAAAAGAAAATCATGATGCCGAGCGCATATCATTATGTCAAGATAATGGCACTAGCATTTACTTAATTTAAGAATATTTTTCAACATATTGAGCAAAAAGGTCACTTTTTTTCTACCAAGAAAAGTGCACTTGTTATTAGTGATAAAATACTTATTTTAAGGTATTTTTGGGTTCATTGAGGTTAGCTAATTTTACTTGTTTTGGAAAGTCTTGACAAGCCAAATTTTCTTGTTCTATTGGCAGATAATTTTGCTTAGTTCAAATAAAATACCCCTAATTTTTGTATTTTTTTTTATTGTTTTTGTACATTGACTTTTTGCAGTATGAAGTGCATTGTTCTGTTGTTCACGTTCCAATCTTTGAATGTCAGATACAGAAATAAGACATTAAACATGATTCTTAAATAGATGGTGTGTTTTTTAATTAACCTCAGAAGTTGGAAGTTGGAGCTGGGAATGACGTCACAGTCGAGTTGTGAGCGTTCCAGTTACGAGGTCGGAAATTGAGATGGCCACATCCCCGAAAGCTATTCTCTGACCTGCCTTAAAGTTAAAGTACTAGTGATAGTCACATACACTAGGTGTTCCACCCCCTGGGAGGTGAGGGGAGCAGTGAGCAGCAGCGATGGCCGCGCTCGGGAATCATTTTGGTGATTTAACCCCCAATTCCAACCGTTGATGCTGAGTGCCAAGCAGGGAGGTAATGGGTCCCATTTTTATAGTCTTTGGTATGACTCGGCCGGGGTTTGAACTCAAGACCTACCGAACTCAGGGCGGACACTCTATCAGAATATAGTAGGATCATATATTACAGAAGCTTCTATTATTGTTTGCATTCAGAGCAGCCATCTAAGAAGCCAAGTCGGGGATGATGAGGACTCTTTGACGGTAATACATTCATTCCAGTTGAAATTTCCCAGTACAACTGGAACACACAATGAGATTAATGATAATTGTGGCGTCATATGATTAGGGCTATGGCATTGATACACATTTTGGTATCGATATTAAGTCATTACAATGAAGGTTTTTTTATATTAATACTGATGGATTTTATGTGGACATTTTTCAAGATTTTTTGATTTGTTTGTCTTTAATTTGAAAAAAAAAAAAGTGTCAACGTGTGTGACCCAATTTAACAACATTTGATACAATCGTTATCTAGCTAACAAGCTTAAATGCTAACATGAATACAAGACACGTTAACTTGTGTGTGTATATTGTTGCGTTTGGACCATATGTTCCTCCCAGAGAATTTAAGTTGCTGGTCACTCCCAAGTTCAATTTGACCACCAGACAGAATGGGTATTTTGTGATTTATTTTCAAAGCTTTGAAAATCAACGTGAGACCAATCCAGTACAGCAAGCATTCCCTAGCGCAGCTAAAATGATCTAATCTAAAATATGGAAACCTTCTCATCTATAAAGTGTATCTTGCTCCCACCCTCGTTGTCTCTTCCTCCAGCCCGAACACATACCCATTGTTCTCCTCAGCTGGGCACAGGAACAGATAAGAGAAAGGAGTTATGGCTACTCCCTGCATACCACAAAATCAAGGTTGACACATACAGTACTTGCAGACAACCAAAAGAGAACAACAGGAAGAACAGTAGGTGTCTTGTAATATGACTATGAAAGTAAAGAAGTAACACTTAAATGTGGATATATGTAAATATCTGCCTCCCACAATATATATACATACAAATTGTGGAAGTCGCTTCCGAGCAGCTCCACTGTAGACACGGCACAAGAGACAAGCGTGCAGGTTTTAACCAGGTTTTAATGATCAATTGTTTGAACACAAGTTTTCTCTCCCGTAGAACGTGACCTTTCAGCCCCGTCCGTATCCTCTCTCCCTCTCTGCTCCCGGCTGTTCACTGTTAAAGACAACAGATGATTAGATTACCATGTACCACCTGTGAAATCTAATCACCTGTCAGCTGTGTCTCGCCGTCAGCACATGCACCACCCCTATCCGATGGTGCTCCACCCTCAACACTATCGACAGACGCGGTGATCTTTGCTCCTGCAGGCGCGCTGATCACACTCTCCCTCCACACACATTAACAACAATGTTTTCCCATTAATAATAAACACAGTCAAATCTTTACAAATTTAAACAGAAGAAGATAAACATGTTAAAAAACAAAATTTCTAATAGAACAATATAAAAAAAAAAAAATCATGCCATAGTACCATATTTTCCAGACCATAGGACGCACCGGATTATAAGGCGCACTGCTGATGAGCGGGTTTTTTTTAGGTCTATTTTCATACAAAAGGCGCATTAAAGGGGTCACATTATGATTTTTTTTTTCTATATTTAAACACTTCCTTGTGGTCTACATAACATGTAATGGTGGTTCTTTGGTCAAAATGTTGCATCCGCACCGTAATCTTCAAGTCGCTTTCTGACACTCGCTTCCAGATGCGCCGTTTTGTGGACGGTCTTATTTACGTGGCTCACCTTCGGCAGCGTCTTCTCCACGTCATCTTTGTTGTAGCGGTGTAGCGTGCAAGGACGGGAGTGGAAGAAGTGTCAAAAGATGGAGCTAACTGTTTTAATGACATTCAGACTTTACTTAAATCAATAACGGAGCAGCATCTCCTCATCTGTGACTCACTAGTGCAACAACCCCGCCGCAAATGTGCCCCACGAAAAACCGTCCGGCCGGAACACTCTAATAACTAAAGATATGTGGGTGAATTATGCAAACCCATTCCACCAGTAGTTTTTAGCGCATTCACAGCGACAGATATAAGTTAGAACTTTACACTACTTTATATTAGAAATGGCAACAACGAAGGATGAATGTCCCATAACAAGAAGATAGAGGAAAAAGAAGAAGCTTATCAATTACGGTGTCGGCACGGACTACAATGGCGGACGAGCGCACATTTTCAGGACTTATGCAGATCCAAAATACACATCAGCCGGTACCAGAAGGTAAGAAAAGTTGATTTTGCATAATTTTGCGAAACAAAACGCCAGACAATATGTCTGCTAAGGGGTGCCATTTTGCGGTCCTTATACACGCACCATAATATTACTTGAATGTCTGACTACGGTAGCCGCAATGCGGCGAAAATCCATCCAGGTGTGTGGCTTCATAGCTTACCAAAGTCGTAATAAAACATTTTGACGGATTTTTGAGCACCGTGTGTAATGTTTTTTTTCTCAATGGAACATTTAAAGTTTTGGTGTTAGTTACTGGCGTCATAATGTAGTCTACAGATATCTCTTATGTGTGACTGCCATCTACTGGTCACACTTATCATTACACCATCTACACAAAAAAACTGCTTCGAGGTTGGTAAACACATCCGGAATTAATCCGTACATTAGGCGCACCGGGTTATAAGGCACACTGTTGATTGCTGAGAAAATTAAAGGATTTTAAGTGCACCTTATAGTCTGAAAATTACGGTATATTGTGTGAGTGAGTGTTTGCTTATTGATTGATTTATTTTCAATAAAACTTGTTTTAAAGATTTCAGTTTTAGTTTACAGTGAGTACTTTTTAGCAACCCTATGCGCAGCACACATTTCAACACATGGCTCACCATCAGGCGTGGGTAGAATAGCCACAAATTGTCTACCTGCATATGTAAGACTTGCAATAATCACACTCAAACAATCAGGGAGAATGAAGAGACTAGCAAAGCTGTCCTGGATGTGACGACCTGTCACTTCATTTCTGTTTGTGCTTCTTTTGTTTTGTATTTACAAACCCCGTTTCCATATGAGTTGGGAAATTGTGTTAGATGTAAATATAAACGGAATACAATCATTTGCAAATCCTTTTCAACCCATATTCAATTGAATGCACTACAAATGATGTTCAAACTCATAAACTTTATTTTTTTTTTGCAAATAATAATTAACTTGGAATTACATGGCTGCAACACGTGCCAAAGTAGTTGGGAAAGGGAATGTTCACCACTGTGTTACATGGCCTTTCCTTTTAACAACACTCAGTAAACATTTGGGAACTGAGGAGACACATTTTTTTAAGCTTTTCAGGTGGAATTATTTACCATTCTTGCTTGATGTACAGCTTAAGTTGTTCAACAGTTGTGGTATTTTAGGCTTCATAATGCGCCACAAATTTTCAATGGGAGACAGGTCTGGACTACAGGCAGGCCAGTCTAGTACCCGCACTCTTTTACTATGAAGCCACGTTGATGTAACACGTGGCTTGGCATTGTCTTGCTGAAATAAGCAGGGTCGTCCATGGTAACGTTGCTTGGATGGCAACATATGTTGCTCCAAAACCTGTATGTACCTTTCAGCATTAATGGCACCTTCACAGATGTGTAAGTTACCCATGTCTTGGGAACTAATACATCCCCATACCATCACAGATGCTGGCTTTTCAACTTTGCGCCTATAACAATCCGGATGGTTATTTTCCTCTTTGGTCCGGAGGACACGACGTCCACAGTTTCCAAAAACAATTTGAAATGTGGACTCGTCAGACCACAGAACACTTTTCCACTTTGAATCAGTCCATCTTAGATGAGCTCAGGCCCAGCGAAGCCGACCGCGTTTCTGGGTGTTGTTGATAAACGGTTTTCGCCTTGCATAGGAGAGTTTTAACTTGCACTTACAGATATAGCGACCAACTGTAGTTACTGACAGTGGGTTTCTGAAGTGTTCCTGAGCCCATGTGGTGATATCCTTTACACACTAATGTCGCTTGTTGATGCAGTGCAGCCTGAGGGATCGAAGGTCACGGGCTTAGCTGCTTACGTGCAGTGATTTCTCCAGATTTTCTGAACCCTTTGATGATATTACGGAGCGTAGATGGTGAAATCCCTAAATTCATTGCAATAGCTGGTTGAGAAAGGTTTTTCTTAAACTGTTCAACAATTTGCTCACGCATTTGTTGACAAAGTGGTGACCCTCGCCCCATCCTTGTTTGTGAATGACTGAGCATTTCATGGAATCTACTTTTATACCCAATCATGGCACCCACCTGTTCCCAATTAGCCTGCACACCTGTGGGATGTTCCAAATAAGTGTTTGATGAGCATTCCTCAACTTTATCAGTATTTATTGCCACCTTTCCCAACTTCTTTGTGTTGCTCACATCAAATTCTAAAGTTAATGATTATTTGCAACAAAAAAAATGTCTCTCAGTTTGAACATCAATTATTTTGTCTTTGTAGCATATTCAACTGAATATGGGTTGAAAAGGATTTGCAAATCATTGTATTCCGTTTATATTTACATCTAACACAATTTCCCAACTCATATGGAAACGGGGTTTGCACTTCCTATCAGTGCTCTTATTTCGTTTCCATTTCCTGCTTGTCCCGCTGAGCGCTGTGTTTTTTTCCCACACCTGCTGTTGATTGGCGGCCGGTCCACACCTGCTGCCAATCAGCATGTTCCTATGTATGTCTGTCTCGTGCACTCCTCGGTGCTCGAGGATTGCTTTATGTTCGTTTGAACTTACATGCAAGAGTGCTTTCTCCTCTGTTTGATGATATTAAAAGCATCTTACCTGCTGATCGCTCTCCTGGTTCCTGCATCTTGGGGTCACCACCACTGCAGCCATGCGAGTCTGTGACACTGGAGTCACACCAAACATCAAGCTATGGGTCATAGATGCAGTGTTCTACCCAAACTCATACAAACTGGCATTTACACAAGCAGCTGATATTATAGAAAGCAGAAAGAAAAGGTTGGTTCTGCTTTACTAAACACAAGTATCCATATCCATTGCATTTTAAAAATGTTACTTCCATTACTTTTATCCGGGCCCAACTTACCTTCACATGCACATTAAAGTCATGCAAGCACAAGTCTGTGCCAAAATAGCAATTACTATCCCAACACGGTGAGATAGAAGCAGATGCCCCCTGGAGCAGCCGCCTGCTATTACTTAGGTGTAATCGCATTGCGGTGTCTCTATCCAATTTGGAAAAGAATGACAGTACGTATTTGTAGGCGAGCGAGGTTCATCTGCATTGGAAATTAAAGTACGAGTAGTGTGTGTGTGTGTGTGTGTGTGTTTGTGTCATGTTTGTGCGCAAAAAATATATTTGAAGTCGTTTCATTCTTGGGAAATTGGCAGGCGGCCGGCATAGACAAGATGGGGTTGAAAAGATTATATTGGCAGGGATGGAGAGGCAATATACACATTTTGAATAGAAATGAGCTATGTCACATCAACTATGATTAAAGGTCATATAAACTTCATGAAGTGGTAGCTGGAATTCACAACACTTGTTCCGAAAAATATGACGCAAAACACACAATGGATTGTGAGTATAAAGTCCAAATCTGGCAGATAATCGTCCTTGTTGTGCAAATGCTGAGAGTCGAGCAAGTCTAACAATACCTCTCCTTACAGCCCTTCTCAGTATTTATAAACACAATATATTTATTACTCCTTGTCCGTAGTATCAACTTAAAGAGGTCATATTATGATTGTTTTCTACATTTAAAACACTTCCTTTTTGTCTACATAACATGTCCGATAATGGCTTTTTTGCCGATATCCTATATTCTGATATTGTCCAACTCTTAATTACCGATTCCCATATCAACCGATACCGATATATACAGTCGTGGAATTAACACATTATTATGCCTCATTTTGTTGTGATGCCCCGCTGGATGCATTAAACAATGTAACAAGGTTTTCCAAAATAAATCAACTCAAGTTATGGAAAAAAATGCCAACATGGCACTGCCATATTTATTATTAAAGTCACAAAGTGCATGATTTTTTTTTAACATGCCTCAAAACAGCAACTTGGAATTTGGGACATGCTCTCCCTGAGAGAGCATGAGGGGTTTGAGGTGGGCGGGGTTGAGGTGGAGGCGGGTAGGTGGTAGCGCGGGGTGTATATTGTAGCGTCCCGGAAGAGTTAGTGCTGCAAGGGTTTCTGGGTATTTGTTCTATTGTGTTTATGTTGTGTTACGGTGCGGATGTTCTCCCGAAATGTGTTTGTCATTCTCGTTTGGTGTGGTTTCACAGTCCATCCATCCATCCATCTTCTTCCGCTTATCCGAGGTCGGGTCGCGGGGGCAGCAGCCTAAGCAGGGAAGCCCAGACTTCCCTCTCCCCAGCCACTTCGTCCAGCTCCTCCCGGGGGATCCCGAGGCGTTCCCAGGCCAGCCGGGAGACATAGTCTTCCCAACGTGTCCTGGGTCTTCCCCGTGGCCTCCTACCGGTCGGACATGCCCTAAACACCTCCCTAGGGAGGCGCTCGGGTGGCATCCTGACCAGATGCCCGAACCACCTCATCTGGCTCCTCTCGATGCGGAGGAGCAGCGGCTTTACTTTGAGCTCCCCCCGGATGACAGAGCTTCTCACCCTATCTCTAAGGGAGAGCCCCGCCACCCGGCGGAGGAAACTCATTTCGGCCGCTTGTACCCGTGATCTTGTCCTTTCGGTCATAACCCAAAGCTCATGACCATAGGTGAGGATGGGAACGTAGATCGACCGGTAAATTGAGAGCTTTGCCTTCCGGCTCAGCTCCTTCTTCACCACAACGGATCGATACAGCGTCCGCATTACTGAAGACGCCGCACAGATCCGCCTGTCGATCTCACGATCCACTCTTCCCTCACTCGTGAACAAGACTCCGAGGTACTTGAACTCCTCCACTTGGGGCAAGATCTCCTCCCCAACCCGGAGATGGCACTCCACCCTTTTCCGGGCGAGAACCATGGACTCGGACTTGGAGGTGCTGATTCTCATCCCAGTCGCTTCACACTCAGCTGCGAACCGATCCAGTGAGAGCTGAAGATCCTGGCCAGATGAAGCCATCAGGACCAAATCATCTGCAAAAAGCAGAGACCTAATCCTGCAGCCACCAAACCGGATCCCCTCAACGCCTTGACTGCGCCTAGAAATTCTGTCCATAAAAGTTATGAACAGAATCGGTGACAAAGGGCAGCCTTGGCGGAGTCCAACCCTCACCGGAAACGTGTCCGACTTACTGCCGGCAATGCGAACCAAGCTCTGACACTGATCATACAGGGAGCGGACCGCCACAATCAGACAGTCCGAAACCCCATACTCTCTGAGCACCCCCCACAGGACTTCCCGAGGGACACGGTCGAATGCCTTCTCCAAGTCCACAAAGCACATGTAGACTGGTTGGGCAAACTCCCATGCACCCTCAAGGACGTGGTTTCACAGTGTGGCGCATATTTGCAACAGTATTAAAGTTGTTTATACGGCCACCCTCAATGTGACCTGTATGGCTGTTGACCAAATATGCTTGCATTCACTTGTGTGTGTGAAAAGCCGTAAATATTATGTGATTGGGCCGGCACACCCCCAATTTTGTTGTCTGGGTGAAAATTGGGAGAAATTCGGGAGAATGGTTGCCCCGGGAGATTTTCGGGAGGGGCACTGAAATTCGGGAGTCTCCCGGGAAAATCGGGAGGGTTGGCAAGTATGACTGCTCTATACTTCTCCCTACGTACATGTACCACTCCGTACAGCGGCGTTTTAAAATGTCATAAATTGTACTTTTTGAAACCGATACCGATAATTTCCGATATTACATTGTAAAGCATTTATCGGACGATAATATCAGCAGTCCTATATTATCGGACATCTCTACATGTAATGGTGATTTTTTTTTTGTTCCAAATGTTGCATACATTTTGTTTTACAAAACCATCTTAAACTGACTGTCTTTTCAGAATGCCCCGTATTGTGGGCAGCCTTACTTACGTGCCGAAGCCCTCCGTTTCTGGCCAAGCCCACTTCGATTGCGTCCCCACCCAACTACAACATGTCAGCCATGTTGTAGTTGTTTGCGCTTCCACTGACAGATATAAGTTATAACTATGCGCTACTTTTTTTTTTTTTTAGAAATGGCAACAGTGGAGGATTTTACCGTGCATGTGCTTGTACGAGCCAGTCTGCCTTACATCAAGAGGATAGAGAAAAATAAGGAACTCATTGACTACAACGTTGGACAACAACTGGATGAAAATGCTGGACTAGCACAAAGCTCTTTGGGTAAATTCTCTGTGACTTGTGTCGTTTTTTCACGTGTGTGTGGTGTTAAAGTTCCTGTCCGGTGCTCTTATTTTGTATTGGCATTTCCTCTGTCTGGCCATTGAGCACTGGCTCCCACACCTGATTGATTGGCAACCGGGACATACCTATCCTTGGGTGCCAATCAGGCTCTTATGTATGCCCTCCTTTTTATGACTGGAATCCGTTTTGTTTTGGAGGGCATCCTGTCACACTCTTGTGACTGTTTTGGACTTTTTTTTGCCCTTTGTGTGGTGTTTAAAGGCCTACTGAAATGCGATTTTCTTATTTAAACGGGGATAGCAGGTCCATTCTATGTGTCATACTTGATCATTTCGCGATATTGCCATATTTTTGCTGAAAGGATTTAGCAGAGAACATCGACGATAAAGTTCGCAACTTTTGGTCGCTGATAAAAAAGCCTTGCCTGTACCGGAAGTAGCAGACGAGTAGCGTGACGTCACAGGTTGTGGAGCTCCTCACATCTGCACATTGTTTACAATCATGGCCACCAGCAGCAAGAGCGATTCGGACTGAGAAAGCGACGATTTCCCCATTAATTTGAGCGAGGATGAAAGATTTGTGGATGAGGAAAGTGAGGGTGAAGGACTAGAGGGTAGTGGGAGCGATTCAGATAGGGAAGATGCTGTGAGAGGCGGGTGGGACCTGATATTCAGCTGGGAATGACTAAAACAGTAAATAATCACAAGACATATATATACTCTATTAGCCACAACACAACCAGGCTTATATTTAATATGCCACAAATTAATCCCGCATAACAAACACCTCCCCCCTCCCGTCCATATAACCCGCCAATACAACTCAAACACCTGCACAACACACTCAATCCCACAGCCCAAAGTACCGTTCACCTCCCCAAAGTTCATCCAGCACATATATTTCCCCAAAGTCGCCAAAGTTACGTACGTGACATGCACATAGCGGCACGCACATACGGGCAAGCGATCAAATGTTTGGAAGCGTACTCACGGTACTGCGTCTGCCCATCCAACTCAAAGTCCTCCTGGTAAGAGTCTCTGTTGTCCCAGTTCTCCACAGGCCAATGGTAAAGCTTGACTGTCATCTTCCAGGTGTCAGGCTTGTCACTGACAGTTTGGTTAAGTTTGAGTTTTTCCTCTGTGTTTGTTTCATTTCCTGTCAGCACTCTTATTTTGGTTCAATTTCCTGTTTGTCTCTCTGAGTGCTGTCCCCTCAGCTGTGGCTGATTGGCACCTGGCCACACCTGGTGTCAATCAGCCAGCTGCTATTTATACCTGACCTGCCCTCCAGTCACTGCTGGATTATTGTCATGAATACTTGTCAGTAATACTTGTAGCTCCTACCTGTTACTTGTCTCTGTTCCTGTATGCCGTGGACTGCTTTCTGTCTTTTTGTTCCTAGTTACTGTTTGCTGGATCCTGTTTCCCGTTTTCCAGTTTGGTGTTCCTGGTTTGTGTCTTTTCTTTATTTTTACTTTTGGACATTAAATAATGTTTTCCCGCTCAATGCCTATCGTCATCTCTCCATCTTGGGGTTCGTCACCAACACCATGTGACACCGGGAATGTAAACAATGAAACACCGGCTGTGTTTGTGTTGTTGCTGCAAACGGCCGCAATACACCACTTCCCACCTACAGCTTTCTTCTTTGCTGTCTCCATTGTTCATTGAACAAATTGCAAAAGATTCACCAACACAGATGTCCAGAATACTGTGGAATTTTGCGATGAAAACAGACGACTTAATAGCTGGCCACCATGCTGTCCCAAAATGTCCTCTACAATCCGTGACGTCACGCGTCATCATACCGAGACGTTTTCAGCAGGATATTTTGCGCAAAATTTAAAATTGCACTTTAGTTAGCTAACCTGGCCGTATTGGCATGTGATGCAATGTTAAGATTTCATCATTGATATATAAACTCTCAGACTGCGTGGTCGGTAGTAGTGGCTTTCAGTAGGCCTTTAAGTTCCTGTCCAGTACTCTTAATTTAGAGTTTCACTTGCCCTGTCTGGCCACCGAGTGCTGGCTTCCTCACCTGTCCTTGTTTGGCCACCGGGACACACATGTTTCTGATTCAATCAAAGTTTCAATCAAGGTTTATTTATGTAGCCCTTAATCACAAGTGTCTCAAAGGGCTGCACAAGCCGCAACGACAAATCCCATTGCCTGCCAGGCTTCTTTATATGCCTGCCCTGCTTGTCTGTCAGCACTTGATCATTGTTCCCTACATCTATGTAAGTTTAACTTTTGCTGCTCTATTAGGAGAATGTTTATTTTCTGCTAGTTTTGTTCCTGTGCACTTCCCAGCTGCACTTATCTTTCTTTGTAATTGAATATACATTTACCTGCATTCCGCCTGCTGCTTTCTGCATCCTTGAGGTTACGCTGCAAGCACAGCTTCATTAATCATGACAACCGCTATCATATATGAAAATATCCGTTGATGTAATTAAGGCAAAATAGGTCATTAGTGTCTGAAATTCCAAAATGCTCATTTGGAGCAGGTTTGGAAGAAGGCAATATTGCTTGATAAATATCTCCGCCATGCCATGATTTCAAATTTTTGGGACTTGTTGGGATCCCAAATACACAAAAAAAAACAACCGTCAGGTAAAAAGTTAGTTTTGCATTATGGGACCCCTTTAAATGCACATCACGCAGCCAAGGGCGAAACTACCCATAGGCAAACACGAAAAGTTTCCTGGGGCCCTGAAATGTCTCGGAAAAAAAACAATGAATATAATTTTCTTCTATTCAAAACAATTCTTTATTTTTTTTTCTTAATTTGTGCGCTTCAAAATACCTCCAAATTCTTAATCATGATCAATTTTGACAGCTCCCAGTCCCCTCTCACACAACGGACTATTTCATGCTACTGCACATGAGCAGACTTAATTTTAGAGAATCAAAACTATCTTGGTGGTTCATTTATGAAACGTTTTTATAAAGATGAAGCAAAATTAACCAAGCGGAGCATAGAAGGAGAGAAAGCGAGAAGAAAGCAAACTGTTGTTATTTATAATACCCAATGTGTCAATCTTTTTGTCAGTAACACTGAATGTATTTGAAGCCAGAGCTGCTGTCAGTGCAGAATGCAAGTGGAGACTGGCACTTTTCATCACAAATGTTTGAGTATCCAAATAATAAACTATTGTAACCAACGATCTCATAAAATGTAGAAAAAGTTTGGCAGGTAGAAACTCAACAGTCACTTTTTAGGTCTTGTTCAAACAAGGCCACCAATAAGAGCTCTCTTTTTCCCACCAGTCGCACATTTCCAGCCTTAATAATAGCTACACGTCAAATATGGTCAAACTGCGCTAACAAAATAGGATCTTCAAAAAATGGCCTACACTTTTTTAAATGTTGATTTATGCTCCTGTTTAATTACAATAAAAGCATTGGGATCCGCTCATCAAATTTTAATGTGTAGCGCTCATGGTAGTTTCTAACAACATGCTAAATAACCATGTTGTTTTTGCTATGTGGAGAGCCCCCATGGGTTTACCTTGGTCCCCAAATGACTAAATATCAATCAATTAAAGTTTACTTATATTGTCCTTAATCACAAATGTCTCAAAGGGCTGCACAAGCCACAACGACATCCTCGGCTTGGATCCCATATCAGGGAAAGAAAAAACTTAACCCAATGGGCGCAATGAGAAACCTTGGAAGGGACCGCATATGTGGGGACGTGGGACATCTGGTGGTTTTATTACACACACAAACTCTCAGTTCAACCAAGTCCACATACAAAAATATAATATTTTTTCTCTTACTATGCATGTTGCTTAGTGGGACTTCTGGCATTCCTTGTCGTGGACAATCCTCTTCAAATCTGGCTTGTATTCCGTTGTTGCCACTCGAAGCAATTCTTTCACATGGGTCTCAGTCAGAACAGATCGATGTTTTGATTTCACATGTTTCAGAGTAGAAAACACAGACTCGCAGACGTATGTTGACCCAAACATTGACAGTATCTTAAGCGCAGCCCGTTTGACATTGGGGTATTTTTCCATTGGCACACTTTTCCAGAACTCAATGATCCCTTCCCTTCAAGCAGCTTTCAGTTGGTCCTCCTCACAAAGATCGATCATCTCCGACTCAGCCGCAGCCTCATCTGTGACGAGAAAAAACTTGACCCAATGGTCACAATGAGAAACCTTGGAAGGGACCGCATATGTGGGGACGTGGGGCATCCGGTGGTTTTATTAAATAAATGCCAGTGTCAAGCAGGACCAATAATCAGCATTTCTGTTTTCTTAGCATTAAGATGCAAAAAGTTAGTGGACATCCATTGTTTAATCTCATTAAAGGGGAACATGATCACAATTTCAGAATGGTTAAAACCATTAAAAATCAGTTCCCAGTGGCTTATTATATTTTTCGAAGTTTTTTTCAAAATTTTACCCATCACGCAATATCCCTAAAAAAGCTCCAAAGTGCCTGATTTTAACCATCGTTATAAACACCCGTCCATTTTCCTGTGACGTCACATAGTGAATACAAACAAACATGGCGGAAAGAACAGCAAGATATAGCGACATTAGCTCGTATTTAGACTCGGATTTCAGCGACTTAAGCGATTCAACAGATTACGAATGTATTGAAACGGATGGTTGTAGTGTGGAGGCAGGTAGCGAAAACGAAATCGAAGAATAAATAGAAGCTATTGAGCCATATCGGTTTGAACCGTATGCAAGGCTTTTAATGCCTCACAATCAAACACTTTTATGTTAAAATACTGAACAGATGTTTATTGGGATAAGGTCAACATCTGTTCAATATTTTAACATGAAAGTGTTTGATTGTGAGGCATTAAAAGCCACAAAATGCAACGGGTCTATCAGACCCACAAACACTGGCCGAGTAACAACAATATTAAATATTTTTGGCACACAGTTTGAACAGTAACCCTGTGTTTGAATATAGAAAAATAAAACAGTGTACTTTTATCAAGTGATTCTTTGGCGTACCACTAAATGGAGGACGCGTACCCCTGGTGAAGCATGTATCACATTTTTAGAATCACTGTTCTATGCTATACTAATACCAATAGAAAGATGCATTTAGGAAGACAATGCCTGTGCTATATTTTTTTCCTATTTTTTACCTCTTCACTGATCGTTATCATAACACATGTCTATTTTTAGGATCCGCCGAATTGCCGTCACCCTGACTTTAAAAACCAAGGCCTGCAGTAGACCTAATCAAACACATAATCGACATCCCTGGGCCCCAATGTATACAAGATACGCTGTTGGAGTCAAACCACATGTGTCCCCTTTACAAACCAACCATAGACCGCCCTGCTCCGGTTTCTCAAGTTCACCCTCAAAGGTTGCAGGTAAATGGTGTCATTTTTTGGTTGCCCCCTCTCTCCATGCATGGATGGAACTCAAGCACCGCCATTGCAGCATTCAGACCCCAAACTCCGAACAACCCCTTCCCCCCTTCTCTCTATCTCTCTCCCTTCGTATCTAATCACAGTCCATTAGTCCGCCCATTAAAATTCCTTTGTCCAATTTGGAAGGAATGTTACCCTTGTGGAAAAACCGACTGAGCCACAATGGTGCCTTTTCAAATCGCTCTCGACTTTTATTACTGACAGTCACAGAGAAGCGCCATTAACTCCGAGCTGTGTCTTCCACTTCCCCTCATGTTTGTGCTATCTTTGTAGGTGACACACTCGATACAGATGCTGATCAGTCAGTCTGACTGTATTGCTAAACTAACCAGTTGCATAGTGAAGTATCGTGTTTCTAGTACGGATAACTCAGAATAGTCGACTATTTGAAGGTCTGATTGGACTATCAACCTCGCAGTCAAATCGTCCGACATTGAACCTCTGTGGGAGGGAGGCGAGTTAAGTGTGTATTTGATCAGTTCGCTAAGGCAGGAAGCCTCCCTCACTGCTACCTTACTTCAGGCCTGCCCGACTACTACCTGTTGTTTTGGGGACATTTTGTGTGTGTTATGGTACATCAAGCTGTCTCCAATAGCTAAAAATGGTACAAAGTTTAGATATTCGATATCCTATATTCATATTTTAAATTTGTAATAATAATACTGTATTTTACGGACTATAGAGAGTACCGCTATAAGTCGCACCCACATGCTGATAACTCTACTAATTACAACTGGTACATGTGTGTGGTTCACAGACAGGACTTCTTTAAGGACGATACCATCGACTCTGACGGAGCTCTACATGTGTGTGCATGGTGGATGTCAGTGCTTACCTATCTGTCCACTAACACATAAAGTATGCTAAGTAAGTAGGTATCAAGTGGAAGGCAAGGTGTCAGGTTGTGTGACTTTGGGGCTGCGTGGCTCTGTTGGTAGAGCAGACGACCAGAGACTTGAGGGTTCCCGATTTCAAATCCAGCTTCCGCTATCCTAGTCATTGCCTTTGTGTCCTTGGGCAAGACACTTCACCCACATTTCCCCCAGTTCCACCCACACTGGTGTAAATGTAGCCTAAATGTAGACACAGTTTATGTTTCAATCTAAAGCGCTTTGAGTCACGAGACAAGAGGCGCTGTAAAAATATAATTCACTTCACAATTCACTCCTACCTTTTTGTTTTAGCCTAAGACTTATATGTTCATTTATTTTGAATACAACCTGTATTAATTATACATTTCACATTATGGAGGTTTCCTTAAAAAAATTGTATTATTGAGCATCACTTTGTAGTTTAATTATCCTCCACAACAAGAAATCTGAAAACAAATTAGTCTAATAAACTCTTTTGTTTAGAAAGGAGCACAAAGACAGGGTGAAATGTTGGAGCAGACGGAAGCCGAGAGAGTCAGGACCGGGACTTGACGGTGTAAATGTGGAACTCTGAGCCAAGCTCTGATGACAGAAATGGAGTGCTTACCCAAAATCAACTGGAAAAAAACGTCCTGGGCCAGCGGCACTAAACAGACAACTGTCCATCGAGTGAGCCACTAATCAATATTGATCATTATACATGCAGCACATTACGCTTGTTATATACATCGTCAAGCTACAGCATGTAGAAACTGTAATTGTGAATTATAGGCAACATTTAAAAAAAAGTGCTGTTCCCCTTTAAGCTGTGGTAAATACACTAATACTAAAACTAATCATAAAAATTATGTGCTTTATTGATAATTATTACCCACTAATGATAAGCCTACATGAATCAGATAATCAGAAAAAAACCCTATTAAAGTTTTACATAGGTTCAACCATATTAAGTCAATAATGATTTTGTTTTATTGCATGTAAACATACTGATGAGGGAGGTAACGTTAGATTTAGGATGGCCCTACAGAAGTCTAAAGATGTTAGGTGAAGTTATTTATATAGAGAGCTTTTTCTCTAGTGACTCAACACGCTTTACATTGTGAAACCCATTATCTACATTAAACTACAATTAAACCAGTGTGGGTGGCACTAGGAGCAAGGTGGGTGAAGTGTCTTGCCCAAGGACACAACGACAGTCAGTACGTGTCCATGCACTAAACTGATCTCTGAAATTTTTCGGCTCTTAATAAGCAACCTACAACCCATAGAAACACCTTATTTCGATCGCGTTTGGTTTTTAAAAAGTCGGACTAACACCCTTTGATTATGCGATTGAAAACCAGATCTCTCTGGTGGGTGTGTGCCACCAGAGAGCATCACAACAGAGCTAGGCTTTTCACTAGTTAGGAGCCACAGACGCCTAGTGTGATGTCATGGGTCAACCGGAAAAGCAATACGTTCATGCACGCTAAAAGAAATTTACCGCACCCTAGTGTACTGGAGGCACACGACCTAAGACCAATAGTCACATTAGAGAGTATGCATGGACACTGGGACCTTACATGTAGGTGTGAAAATTAGGGATGTCCGATTATATCGGGCTGCCGATATTATCGGCCGATAAATGCTTTAAAATGTAATATCGGAAATTATCGGCATCAGTTTCAGAATTATCAGTATCGGTTTCTAAAAGTAAAATGTATGACGTTTTAAAATGCCGCTGTGTACACGGACGTAGGGAGAGGTACAGAGTGCCAATAAACCTTAAAGGCATTTCCTTTGCGTGCGTGCCGTCCGAGTCACATAATAGCTACCGGCTGTTCTCATCTCGAATTAATTTAATGCATACTTGGTCATCAGCCATACAGGTCACACTGAGGGTGGCCGTATAAACAAGTTTAACACTGTTACAAATATGCTCCACACTGTGAACCCACACCAAACAAGAATGACAAACACATTTCGGGAGAACATCCGCTCCGTAACACAACATAAACACAACAGAACAAATACCCAGAATCCCTTGCAGTACTAACTTTTCCGGGACGCTACAATATAAACCCCCCCGATAACCCCTGTCCCTACCCACCCCAACCCCGCCCACCTCAACCTCCTCATAGTCTCTCTCAGGGAGAGCATGTCCCAAATTCCAAGCTGCTGTTTGGATAGATGGATAGATAGTACTTTATTGATTCCTTCAGGAGAGTTCCATCAGGAAAATTAAATTTCCAGCAGCAGTGTACAGAATTGAGATCAAATTTAAAAAGTAAAAAGTAAATAATGGGGGTATAAATGGAAACAGAATAGAACAATATTACAAAATAATATAACAAGAGAAACTAGGCAGAAGTGACCATGTTATGAAAAAGTATTGCACTGTTATTGTTTTGAGGCATGTTAAAAAAATATATGGCAGTGCCATGTTGGCATTTTTTTCCTTAACTTGAGTTGATTTATTTTGGAAAAACCTTGTTACATTGTTTAATGCATCCAGCGGGGCATCACAACAAAAGTAAGCATAATAATGTGCTAATTCCACGACTGTATATATCGGTATCGGTTGATATCGGTATCGGTAATTAAGAATTGGACAATATCGGAATATCGGATATCGGTAAAAAAGCCATTATCGGACATCTCTAGTGAAAATACAAAAAAACAGACTTTTTGAGAATTCAGACTAATTTAGGCTATGTCTACACTAAGCCGGATAACACCTTAAACGAATAATTATTTGGCCTGAGCCTCGTTGCAGCCACACTAAATCAGCGTTTAAGGTACCCCTGCTCGAACAATTTTTTACACGGGTAATTGCGCCCTCTATTTGTTGAATCTCCGGCTCTTTGCTTTGTATCGATTCATTGATCGTTTACAAACTGAGTTCGGAGAGGAATTGACGCCAGAATGTCCGCGCCGCACACAGGAATTGACGTCAGAAAGATGGAGGCGAGTCGTCCAGACATGCCCGTGTGGAAATCCAACGTGAATACCTGAAGAGAAGGAAACGGGCGATTGCAGCTATTTCGGATACAACACATTTCAGACGACAACATAGACGATTAAAGGCCTACTGAAACCCACTACTACCGACCACGCAGTCTGATAGTTTATATATCAATGATGAAATCTTAACATTGCAACACATGCCAATACGCCGGGTTAGTTTACTAAAGTGCAATTTTAAATTTCGCGCGACATATCCTGCTGAAAATGTCTCGGTATGATGACGTCAGCGTGACGTTGCGGATTCTGGAGGACATTTTGAGACAGCATGATGGCCAGCTATTAAGTCGTCTGTTTCATCGCAAAATTCCACAGTATTCTGGGCATCTGTGTTGGTGAATCTTCTGCAATTTGTTCAATGAACAATGTAGACAGCAAAGAAGAAAGCTGTAGGAGGGAAGCGGTGTATTGCGGCCGACTTTAGCAACACAAACACGGCCGGTGTTTCATTGTTTACATTCCCGAAAGATGACAGTCAATCTTTACCATTGGCCTGTGGAGAACTGGGACAACAGAGACTCTTACAAGGAGGACTTTGAGTTGGATACGCAGACACGGTACCGTGAGTACGCTTCCAAACATTTGATCGCTTGCCCGTACGTGCGTGCCGCTATGTGCATGTCACGTAAATAATTCAATGTATACACCCTGATGATTATCTTGTGTAATGACTGTATTATGATGATAGTATATATGATAGTATATATCTGTATCATGAATAAATTTAAGTGGACCCCGACTTAAACAAGTTGAAAAACTTATTCGGGTGTTACCATTTAGTGGTCAATTGTACGGAATATGTACTTCACTGTGCAACCTACTAATAAAAGTCTCAAAAAGTCTCACGTACGTAACTTTGGGGACTTTGGGGAAATATGTGTGCTGTATGAACTTTGGGGAGGTGAACGGTACTTTGGGCTGTAGGATTGAGTGTGTTGTGCAGGTGTTTTAGTTGGATTGGCGGGTAATATGGACAGGAGGGGGGAGGTGTTTGTTATGCGGGATTCATTTGTGGCATATTAAATATAAGCCTGGTTGTGTTGTGGCTAATAGAGTATATATATGTCTTGTGTTTATTTACTGTTTTAGTCATTCCCAGCTGAATATCAGTTCCCACCCGCCTCTCACAGCATCTTCCCTATCTGAATCGCTCCCACTGCCCTCTAGTCCTTCACTCTCACTTTCCTCATCCACAAATCTTTCATCCTCGCTCAAATTAATGGAGAAATCGTCGCTTTCTAGGTCCGAATCGCTCTTGCTGCTGGTGGCCATGATTGTAAACAATGTGCAGATGTGAGGAGCTCCACAACCTGTGACGTCACGCTACTTGTCTGCTACTTCCGGTACAGGCAAGGCTTTTTTATCAGCGACCAAAAGTTGCGAACTTTATCGTCGATGTTCTCTACTAAATCCTTTAAGCAAAAATATGGCAATGTCGCGAAATGATCAAGTATGACACATAGAATGCAACTGCTATCCCCGTTTAAATAAGAAAATCGCATTTCAGTAGACCTTTAAGCGACGGTTTTGGATAAGGCCTGGAAGAACGGCAGCCTGGTGGGATAAGTTTGTCAACGAGTGAGTTGTGCCAGCTGAACGGCAGATAACTTTCAAATGTCCAGGTCAGCTGTGATTCTACTTAGTGAAAAACTTTGTTCATTTGTCGAAAGGGAGACAACGACAGACTACAAAACAGAGAATACATTTGGACTGGCAAAGCAGACTATTACTAGTTATTGTCTGCAATGTATGTCGAGCGATTACTCAACGTCTAGTTTTGCACTCCGTAACTATTGTGAAGCCATGAAGTGGTTGCGGCCGTCAAGTAGGACCGCCAATTTCAGCCAACAAGCAGAGTATCCTGAACAGATATCTATGATTGTTGTAAAATGTTTTTTATCACATTGTTTGCTTTCACACGTCCATTAAATATATGATTCATGTGTGATTCACTACAATAGTCTAACAGCTGCTGATGGTGAGGCAAGCAAGGTTTACTGTTAAAAGAAATGTGGCAATAGAACACAGGGTAAGGATTAGAGATGCGCGGTTTGCGGACACAACCGCGGAGTCCGCGGATTATCCGCGGATCGGGCGGATGAAATTTAAAAAAATAAGATTTTATCCGCTCGCGGGTCGGGTCGGGCGGATTAATTAGATTTTTTTTTTTTTTTTTTTTTTTTTTTTTTTTTTGCGGGTGGCAGTTAAACCAATTGGGAAATATATATACATAGTTAAATGTTGTTACCCACATACGAAAAACGAGCAGGCACCTGCAGCATATGCCACAACAGAAGAAAAAAAAAAAAAGAGATGGACACTTTTACGGAGCGGAGGGACGCCTCGCGTCCGGGACCGAGGCTCCTTCCCCCGAGAGGGCCCCACCGGGAGCCGTAGCTGAGGCGATCCGCGAGAAGGGCCCGACGCACGTCCAGGGTCACTACCGCGCCCACCGCACCGACACCCCGCCTCGTCCGCTTTCGCCGCGGCCGGCGTCACGCGCAGCAGGTAAGCAGCTTACCTGCCCGCCACCCCCGTGGCCGGGGGCTCGTAACATGGGTCACTCCGCGCGCTCCGCCCGCGCAGCTTACCTGCTTGCTTGCAAAATGATTATTAGCATTCAGACAGGTTAAAATGTTGCTAAAACCATCACTTTTCTATCAGTCACAGTGACTTTTCAAAACAAAAATATTACAGCAAAAATCATATGGGTTGATTGACATATGTTTATTCTGTAAGCTAACTTCAATAGTTTGAAATTATTTTGACAGTTAATGCCAGTTATCCTGTCAACCTTTCACAAGACTTCAATTTGTTAATTGAAAGTATAAATAGTATAAACACTTTTAACAGTATGTCGTGCTGTGAAATACAGCCGACAGGATGGCGCACCAAACACAAAGCAAGGCCATGGTGCAGGAGAACAAAGGACTTCTTTCATTTAAGGTTTGTGATAAACCATCAAACTCATTCGTTAAAAGGACTCTATAGTAATATAAAGCGAATTTTTCTGGACATTATCATGCAAGAAAAGTTTATTTTTGGGATCGCGATCACCGCGTAATGATTTTTAAAGGTTGCATTACATTATTAACTGTCCCATGTGATCAGCCAGTGCGATTGGAAGTCCATGCTCAATTATTGCCTCCGTAAATAAAACTTCGGCATTTATCACATCCAAAGAATCTGTTTGGGCGACGAAAAACGTTGAAAGTTTTCCACTTGTATCGCTAGCAACGGCATTAGACTTGTGTTTTTTTGTCCCAACGTGGTCTTTTACATCACTAATTCCTCCGTGTCCGATCGAAAAATCTTGTCTGCACAAGGTGCAATTCGCGTAGTTTTCACCCTTTTTTTTTTTTTTTAATTAATATTAGATATATAACAACGGGCGGATGGCGGGCGGATGCAGTTCTGATCAAACGTTACATCGGGTGGATGGCGGATGGTTGACGACTTTCTGCCGCGGTTGCGGATGAAATAAATTGCCTATCCGCGCATCTCTAGTAAGGATACACTTCCAGGTCAGAGGTGACTATAACGTATGCTATTTTTCACGCATGCGTACTAGGTCGCGTTGAGCCAGCGAACGAAGGGGTGAGGGGGTCTTAAACGACCATTGTGTGTGTGTGCGGACAAGGATCAGGTTACCGGTAGGTGGGATTTACCCTGGATAACCTTAGTGTAGAAGGGGAACCAGGAACCATCAAGTTTCTGGACAGCCGCTCTACCATCTGAGCCACGCCTCCTCAATGATAATAATTAATATTAACGACCAAAAAATGGGGCGACGAACAAAATTGTATTTCGGGCCACACAAAGCCGAGAGCCGGACCTGCCCCCTAACATTTCAGAGGCACACAGATTTGGGCCAACAAGTTAACTGAGACCTCATAGAGCGTGAATATGCAGACAGACGGAAATATGACAGTAATTTGATAAATGTGTGCATGTAAACGTACTGATGACTGTTTCACTCAGTGCCAGCTAATATGGAGCTCATATTGGGTTTCCCTTTAGCCATCAACAGTGGTACAAATACAACCACCCGCACCCTTAAGTCATTCTATCTGAGGGTGTGGAAGGTATGTTTGGATAAATGTGTGATATTACATCGAAGATTCAAATATTTGCAGCACCATACCCCATTTTTTTTTATTCTGTGTTGTATATGCATACAAAAAATGTCTTGTCTGAGCTTGAAAAACACGGTTGTAGCATGTTGTTCTTATAATGCTTTATTTAAACTTAAGTATGGAACTTTTTAGGTTTTAACCTTTATATACACCACAACAGCTAATTTGCAAAAAAAAAATCGAAAGCAACTTCTGCTTTAATTTAAATAGGCATTATTGTGATTTGTCATCTACATTTAAAGCACTTACCGTATTTTTCGGACTATAAGTCGCAGTTTTTTTCATAGTTTGCCCGGGGGTGCGACTTATACTCAGGAGCGACTTATGTGTGACATTATTAACACATTACAGTAAAATATCAAATAATATTATTTAGCTCATTCACGTAAGAGACTAGACGTATAAGATTTCATGGGATTTAGCGTTTAGGAGTGACAGATTGTTTGGTAAACGTATAGCATGTTCTATATGTTATAGTTATTTGAATGACTCTTACCATAATATGTTATGTTAACATACCAGGCACGTTCTCAGTTGGTTATTTATGCGTCATATAACGTACACTTATTCAGCCTGTTGTTCACTATTCTTTATTTATTTTAAATTGCCTTTCAAATGTCTATTCTTGGTGTTGGGTTTTATCAAATAAATTTCCCCCAAAAATGCGACTTATATGTGTTTTTTTCCTTCTTTATTATGCATTTTCGGCAGGTGCGACTTATACTCCGGTGCGACTTATACTCCGAAAAATGCGGTACTTGTGGTCGACATAAAATGTAATGCTGGTGTTTTGGTCCAAATTTTGTATAAAATTAATTTCACAGAACATTTTCAAGTCCCTTTTTGAATGTCTCTTTAAAACGAGTTGTTTTGGGGACCATCTTTTTTACCTCTGTCTTTTTCAAGACTGGACTTTCAATCAAAGCAAGAAGTCATTAATCCTGGGAGACCAACGCCAGAGCTGTCAGATTTGAATCAAAGGTGTGTGATCCGAGGACAGAAAATAACGCGTTCATTTCAAAAGGATTGGTATACTGGAAAAGAATGGCTTTGTGGCTGTGCTACAAAAAATGTCTTTATTGCTTTCCCTGCCTTTTATTCTCAACGAATGACCGTGTTTGGACCCAAATGGGATATACTGATATCAAAAACCTGCTAAGAAGCTTCGAAAAACATGAAAGCTCATCTGCCCACATCTAGGTCAGATTTCTTTAAAAACATTTGGAATATCACGTATTGATCTGGCTCTAAATGAACAACAGAGACTAAATATCAGCATCCGCAATTCCAATGTAAAGGAAAATGGTGAGGTATTAAAAGACCTGATAAACACCACTTGCTTTTTGGGGAAACAGGAGCTTATATTTGGTGGTAATGATGAAAGTGCAAGCTCCTCCAATAGTGGGAATTATGTGGAACTATTGCACTCTTATGCAGAGAAAGATGAACGTTTAGCTAAACACTTGGAAACATCCACTGTGTTTACACTGCAAAAAGTCAGTGTTCAAAAACAAGAAAAAAAAAATACAAAAATGAGGGGTATTTTACTTGAACTAAGCAAAATTATCTGCCAATAGAACAAGAACATTTGGCTTGTCAAGACTTTCCAAAAAAAGTAAAATTAGCTAACCTCAATGAACTAAAAATACCTTAAAATAAGTATATTCTCACTAATAACAAGTGCTTTTTTTGTGGTAGAATAAAAAAGAGACCTTTTTGCTCAATCTGTTGAAAATTTTTCTTAAATGAAGTAAATGCCAGTGCCATTATCTTGACATAATGATATGCGCTCGGCATTACCCGTATTTTCCGCACTATAAGGCGCACCTAAAAACCACAATTTTTCTCAAAAGCTGACAGTGCGCCTTATAACCCGGTGCGCTTTATTACGATTCATTTTCATAAAGTTTCGATCTCGCAACTTCGGTAAACAGCCGCCATCTTTTTTCCCGGTAGAACAGGAAGCGCTTCTTCTTCTACGCAAGCAACCGCCAAGGAAAGCACCCGCCCCCATAGAACAGAAAGCGCTTCTTCTTCTACTGTAAGCAACCACCCGCCCCCGGAAGAAGAAGAAAAAACGCGCGGATATCACCGTACGTTTCATTTCCTGTTTACATCTGTAAAGACCACAAAATGGCTCCTACTAAGCGATCCGGTTCATAAAAAGACGCAATCTCTCCATCCGCACACGGATTACTACCGTATTTCACAGCAACTGATAGTCCTGTGAACCGCACTGTGGAACGGGAGCACGTACGGTGAATATTCGCACCACAGGGAATGAGAAGTCATCCTTCACTGTGGTTCTAGCTTGCCATGCTAACTTCCACCCATGGTGATATTCAAAAGGAAGACCTTGCCAAAAGAGACCTTTCCAGCCGGCGTCATCATAAAAGCTAACTCGAAGGGATGGATGGATGAAGAAAAGATGAGCGAGTGGATAAGGGAAGTTTACGCGAAGAGGCCGGGTGGCTTTTTTCACACAGCTCCGAAGGCGAACACACCTTCACTAAGACGGGCAGACAGCGCCGGACGACATACGCCAACATTTGCCAGTGGATCGTAAATGCCTGGGCAGATATTTCGGTCACAACTGTGGTCCGAGCTTTCCGGAAGGCAGGATTCACAGAACTGCTGCACAACAACAGCGACACTGAATCCGATGACTTCGACGAGACGGAGCCGGCCATTTTTGGATCCCACGCTTGCGCAACTTTTCAATTCGGACACCGAAGACGAAGAATTCGAAGGATTTACGAATGAAGAATAACTTCAGAAGGTGAGCGCTATGTTTATTTTGTGTGTTGTGACATTAACGTTCGAGCAACATTATGTTGCTATTGCTCTACACCATTTTGAATTTTACTATGTTTGTGATTGCACATTTGCGTACATTTTGGGACAGAGTTGTTAGAACGCTGGTTTTCAATATATTATTAAAGTTTGACTGAACTATCTGACTGTTTTTTTGACATTCCCTTTAGCGCAGCGTAGGCGCGGCTTATAATCCGGGGCGGCTTATTGGTGGACAAAGTTATGAAATATGTAATTCATTGAAGGTGCGGCTAATAATCCGGTGCGCCTTATAGTGCAGAAAATACGGTACACTTCTTGAAACCAGCAAACGTATACTAAAAACTAATTTATTGTTCTTAATGGAAAGGCAACAAGGCAACCGCTTGTTACTCTCGGGGTCTCCTAGCCGCTCAGGCAAGTCATATTGTCTAAAAATGCATTTTTCCATCGATAACATGACATAATCGCGCCAAGTGCGTGCTCTTTCAGTCAATTAGTGTGCATATATACAGCCTGGCCCCCAGCCTAATTTTTTTTTATTGTAATTTTGAAGAATTTATCTGAATGTGCATGAACTATTTCTGTTCAAAATTGTTTGAAATGTCACATGTTAAATGTTTAAATATTAACTGTCAGTTTGCTGTACTGTGCCAACTGTACTACTATACGAGTACGTATTTTCTATTGTTTCATTGAAAACAAAACAGCAAAGTCCATTTGGCTGTTCTCTGTTTTATTTATGAGACACAATTGTGTCAAAGTCATGATTTTTTTTTCATACTTGAAATAAGAAATTATTACTTTAAAAAAGTAGTTTTATACTTGTGAGTGTTGATGACACAGCTTTGCAACACTTGATATTCTAGTTTCAAGCATGTTTTACTCAATATAGGTCATCAAATCTCAGCAACAAGCTGTAATATCTTACTGAGATCATTTAGGACCAAAACCCTCAAAACAAGTAAAACACTAACATAAAATCTGCTTAGTGAGAAGAATTATCTTATTAGATAGAAAATAAGCAAATATCACCCTTATTTGAGATATTTAATCTTACTTAGATTTCAGTTTTTTGCAGTGTAGCTAGCGGCTAACGTCCATCTGCAGTCGACAGTGTTTTAGCTACTTCTAAATCACTAATTCTCGCTTCCATGGCGACAAATAAAGTATGTTTCTCACAAGTATCATCCCTGCAGGACGAGGAATAGCTAAACATGCTTCACTACACACCGTAGCTCACCGGCGTCAAAATGTAAACAAACGCCATTGGTGGATGTACACCTAACATCCACTGTAATGATACCAAGTACAGGCACGTATCTAGTCGTTACTACTTTGATTACGTCGATATTTTTTGGCATCACAGCATTTTCTTTCGTTTTTTTTAAAACAATTATATCATGTTTATAAACTCAGGAAATATGTCCTTGGACACGTGAGGACTATGAATATGACCAATGTATGATCCTGTAACTACCGTATTTTCCGCACTATAAGGCGCACCTAAAAACCACAAATTTTCTCAAAAGCTGACAGTGCGCCTTATAACCCGGTGCGCTTTATATATGGATAAATATTAAGATTCATTTTCATAAAGTTTAGGTCTCGCAACTACGGTAAACAGCCGCCATCTTTTTTCCCCGTAGAAGAAGCGCGCGGTGCATGCTGGGATATGTGACGTTTCATTTCCATTTGTGTGTTTATGTAAAGACCCCAAAATGGCTCCTATTAAGTGTGTTGTCTGTCTAATTATAAATAATGCAGACGAGGCGTGTTAACTGAGTTCTCAACGTTTACTCACAGCGTGCTCATAACCACATTCTAACTCCCAGCATACAACAACGCTTCTCAGGACTACCGCGCATGCTCGTAACTATCGTTGCGTGCTGGGTAGTGTAGTTGTTATATTTGCTAGCTCATAACAGCACATTGAGAGACACGCTTACGCGCTTAATTCAATACTCGCCGTCATTCCGGGTGGATTGACAAAAGACCTCCAGCCGCTAGATATTGGTGTCAACAGGGCATTCGAAGCTAGACTGCTAACTGCGTGGGAACAGTGGATGACGAAGAAGCGCGCGGTGCATGCTGGGATATGTGACGTTTCATTTCCATTTGTGTGTTTATGTAAAGACCCCAAAATGGCTCCTATTAAGTGTGTTGTCTGTCTAATTATAAATAATGCAGACGAGGCTAGTTAACTGAGTTCTCAACGTTTACTCACAGCGTGCTCATAACCACATTCTAACTCCCAGCATACAACAACGCTTCTCAGGACTACCGCGCATGCTCGTAACTATCGTTGCGTGCTGGGTAGTGTAGTTGTTATATTTGCTAGCTCATAACAGCACATTGAGAGACACGCTTACGCGCTTAATTCAATACTCGCCGTCATTCCGGGTGGATTGACAAAAGACCTCCAGCCGCTAGATATTGGTGTCAACAGGGCATTCGAAGCTAGACTGCTAACTGCGTGGGAACAATGGATGACAGAAGGCGAACACACCTTCACTAAGACGAGGAGGCAGCGCCAGACGACGCCAACATCTGCCAGTGGATCGTAAATTTGCCCAACTTTTCACTTCGGACACCGAAGACGAAGGATTTACGAATGAAGAATAACTTCAGAAAGTGAGCGCTATGTTTATTTTGTGTGTTGTGACATTAACGTTCGAGCAACATTATGTTGCTATTGCTCTGCACTATTTTGAATTTTACTATGTTTGTGATTGCACATTTGCGTACATTTTGGGAGTGAACAGAGTTGTTAGAACGCTGGTTTTTAATATATTATTAAAGTTTGACTGACCTATCTGACTGTTTTTTTGACATTCACTTTAGCGCAGCGTAGGCGCGGCTTATAGTCCGGGGCGGCTTATTGGTGGACAAAGTTATGAAATATGCCATTCATTGAAGGTGCGGCTAATAATCCGGTGCGCCTTATAGTGCGGAAAATACGGTACTTGGTATCGGATTGATACCCACATTTGTGGTATCATCCAAAACTAATGAAAAGTATCAAACAACAGAAGAATAAGTGAGTATTACATTTTAAGAGAAGTGTAGATGGAACATGTTGAAACAGGAATTAAGCAGATATTAACAGTAAATGAACAAGTAGATTAATAATAAATGTTCTACCACTTGTCCTTGATAATGTTGACAAAATAATAGAATGGAAAATGACACAATATGTTACTGCATATGTCAGCAGACTAAATTAGGAGCCTTTGTTTGTTTACTTATCACGAAAAGACAAGTTGTCTTGTATGTTCACTATTTTATTTAAGGACTTAACTGCAATAAGAAACAGATGTTTAATGTACCCTAAGATTTTTTGTTAAAGTAAAGCCAATAATGCAATTTTTTCATGGTCCCTTTTATTTAGAAAAGTACCGAAATAATTTTTGTACCGGTACCGGTAACAAAATATTGGTATCGTCACAACACTAATGTGTTGAAATGTTTGATTCTAGCATCATACTGTGGGTTTTTGTCATTTTAAGCCGGTGCCATTGCATCATACTGTATGTGTGTAAATCTGACTAGTGAGTAGTCCCTCCCCAACCTCAAACCTCACTGCACGTCACTGTTTAGCAATACTCTTCCGGAGCGACAAATATGACTTTGAACTATATGCTGCTTTTTATTACAAATGGGAACAGCGGAGGACTAGCCAGTCTGACCCGCAGCCAGAGGAAAGTGAAGATGAAAGCATCTCAAAGTTAGTTTGTTGGCTTTACTTTCAACGCCTTTCAGTCCATGAAGCTATAAGTATAAAGTGTATGTGATATTATAATGTCCATCTCCCCCTTTGAAACAACTATATACAGTAGTGATGGGTTGATGAGGCGTCATGAAGCGTTTCGACACATTGCAAAACTGTATTGATACTGTGTCGATACTGTGTCACTAAATACTGACATCTGCTGGACATTAAAAATCCCTCCAGGCAACCTATGGACCGACTCAACTGACACTGATTTGATGCCCTAGTACAGGGGTCACCAACCTTTTTGAAACCAAAAACTACTTCTTGGGTACTGATTAATGCGAAGGGCTACCAGTTTGATACACACTTAAATAAATAAATATATTGTCATTTGTAAGTTACACGTAAGTGTGATTTAAACAAGAATAGCTAAATAAATACATTTATATATATAAAAAAATGGGTATTTCTGTCTGTCATTCCGTCGTACATTTTTTTTTCCTTTTACGGAAGGTTTTTTGTAGGGAATAAATGATGAAAAAAACACTTAATTGAACGGTTTAAAAGAGGAGAAAGCACCACAAAAAAATTATACAATTTTGAAACATAGTTTATCTTCAATTTCGACTCTTTAAAATTCAAAATTCAACCGACAAAAAGAAGAGAAAAACTAGCTAATTTGAATCTTTTTAAAAAAAATAAAAAAATAATTTATGGAACATCATTAGTAATTTTTCCTGATTAAGATACATTTTAGAATTTTGATGACATGTTTTAAATTGGTTAAAATCCAATCTGCACTTTGCTAGAATATTTAACAAATTGGACCAAGCTATATTTCTAACAAAGACAAATCAGTATTTCTTCTAGATTTTCCAGAACAAAATTTTTAAAAGAAATTCAAAATACTTTGAAATAAGATTTAAATTTGATTCTACAGATTTTCTAGATTTGCCAGAATAATTTTTTTGAATTTTGATCATAGTAAGTTTGAAGAAATATTTCACAAATATTCTTCGTCAAAAAAACAGAAGCTAAAATATTTATTATTCTTTACAATAATAAAAAAAAAATTTTTTTTACTTGAACATTGATTTAAATTGTCAGGAAAGAAGAGGAAGAAATTTAAAAGGTAAAAAGGTATATTTGTTTAAAAATCCTAAAATCCTTTTTAAGGTTGTATTTTTTCTCTAAAATTGTATTTCTAAAAGTAATAAGAAGCAAAGTAAAAAATAAATGAATTTATTTAAACAAGTGAAGACCCATCCATCCATCCATTTTCTACCGCTTATTCCAAGTGAAGACCAAGTCTTTAAAATATTTTCGTGGATTTTCAAATTCTATTTGAGTTTTGTCTCTTTTAGAATTAAAAATGTCGAGCAAAGCGAGACCAGCTTGCTAGTAAATAAATACAATTTAAAAAATAGAGGCAGCTCACTGGTAAGTGCTGCTCTTTGAGCTATTTTTAGAACAGGCGAGCGGGCGACTGATCTGGTCCTTACGGGCTACCTGGTAACCGCGGGCACCGCGTTGGTGACCCCTGACCTAGTATATACAATAATATAAACCAAGTCATTGTATTTCATTTAGGATTATTTCATATCTTCATTTAAATAAAAATATATTTTTTATCTTTTTTAGATACAGTCAATAAATAATGTGAACATGTATCATAACATGGAAATCTAAGAGAACGTGTTGTGGATGATTGTGGACTGGGAATTGTTTTAATTTTATTTTTTTACACATTTTTATTAAAAAAAAAAAAAAAAAAAAAATTCCGACGTATTACATTTTAGACGATTTCTCTTAGTTATTATTTCTCGGGCTGTAGAAAAGAGCCGCTCACAGGGCACAGAGGAGGCGTCAGTGCGACACATTTCGCGTATCGGTCACGTGACCAAAACAGCTCATGATCGGTCACGTGACTTTCTAAAAGCGGTACGCGCACCGACACAGGGTTTCGCTCTATGAGATCGACGCATGCGCCGATGCATCGGTGTTGCCGGACCCATCACTAATATACAGCCATGCAAGAATATTGCATTTTAGGTAGCCTGCTTATCTCATCTCTATGTAGCCCAGTTAAGCTACAATGTTACATCGCTAACATGTCATTACATTTGTCAATAGAGTTATGTAGTAAAGGTTATAGATTTTCAATGTAATACAATTGTTTATGTATGCTAAACCCTAGCTCTGGTAACTACATGTGCCAATGTTCTACTGCTTCTTGCTATTATCAATCGTAAAGCGAATACTACATGATAACGAATCATTACAAATTGTCAAATATGTACTTTTATTGGACTTACCTCTTCATTTAATCCACCTTAGACATAAATTGTTGCAACTGTGTCCGCAATTAAATGTGGGTTTGGACAAATCCTTCTGTATATTTCTACAAAACCTAAAACCAGTGAAGTTAGCACGTTGTTTAATTGGTAAATAAAAACAGAATACAATGATTTACAAATCCTTTTCAACTTATATTTAATTGAATAGACTGCAAAGACGATATATTTAATGTTCGAACTAAGAAACTTACTTTTTTTTGCAAATAGTCATTAACCTAGAATTTAATGGAAGCAACACATTGCAAACAAGTTGGCACAGGGGCATTTTTACCACTGTGTTACATGGCCTTTCCTTTTAACAACACTCAGTAAACATTTGGGAACTGAGGTGATCAATTTTTGAAGCTTTTCATGTGTAATTCTTTCCCATTCTTGCTTGATGTACAGCTTGAGTTGTTCAACAGTCTGGGATCTCCGTTCTGGTATTTTAGGGTTCATATTGCGCCACACATTTTCAATGGGAGACAGGTCTGGACTACAGGCAGGCCAGTCTACTGTGTTTCGTAGTTTACTATGAAACCACGCTGTTGTAACACGTGGCTTGGCATTGTCTTGCTGAAATAAGCAGGGGCGTCCATGATAACTTTGCTTGGATGGCAACATAAGTTTCTCCAAAACCTGTGTGTACCTTTTAGCATTAATGGTGCCTTTACACCCCCATACCATCACAGATGCTGGTTTTTGAACTTTGCACCTAAAACAATCCGGATGGTTCTTTTCCTCTTTGTTCTGGAGGACACGACATCCACAGTTTCCAAAAACAATTTGATATGTGGACTCGTCAACCCACAGCACACTTTTCCACTTTGCATCAGTCCATCTTAGATGAGTTCGGGCTCAGCGAAGCCGGCAGCGTTTCTGGATGTTGTTGATAAAAGGCTTTTGCTTTGCATAGTAGAGTTTTAACTTGCACTTACAGATGTAGCGACAAACTGTAGTTACTAACAGTTGTTTTCTGAAGACTTCCTGAGCCCATGTGGTGATATCCTTTACACACTGATGTCGCTTTTTGATGCAGTACTACCCGAGGGATCGAAGGTCCCTAATATCATCACTTACGTGCAGTGATTTCTCCAGATTCTCTGAACCTTTTGATGATATTGCGGACCGTAGATGGTGAAATCCCTAAATTCCTTGCAATAGCTGGTTGAGAAATGCTGTTCTTAAACTGTTCGACAATTTGCTCAAGCATTTGCTCACAAAGTGGTGACCCTTGCCATACATCACAAGTTGGGGCAAAACTCAAACTGCTTGTTTGGAACAAGTCAAGATTGATTTATAAATATATCCTCAACACCTGCATGGTTTGAAGTAACATTTTCAGAACATATGGGGATCCCAAATACACAGAAACAGGTTCCAACAGGCAGAAAAGTGGGTTTTGCATGATATTAAACCTTAAATAGGTTTCACAAAAAAATATTAAATTTATAGTTTTAAGCCTTTTGATGAGTACCTTTATTTTTAGTGGCATCTTGAAATATTGGGACAACTCACATAATTTTAGATGTATCCATTTTAATATAATATTTAATACTCAGACCCAAATAACTTCCTAGTTAATGGCTGCTTCAGTGCTAAGTCTACAGTAGCATATTTCAGCAATTGTTGCATATTTTCTTACGGAACAATACAAAATAAACTTGGATATCATTTGGAGTAGTCAATGTACAGCCTGGATATAGTGTACCCAGATAATGACTCAACACACCTTGTTGAGTTGTCCTTGGTGTCAATAACACTGTCTTAATCCTCTTGGTCATTAAAATCCCCAGAGCTGATACTGGAATCCTCTCCCCACTCTATGATGATATCACATAGACGGTGGATGTTAGACACCTTGCAATTATCCATCTTCTGCTCGGTTCTCAAATGGAGAACACACATGGCCACTCCATCACATTCACCTTCCCTTTATCAATGCTTTTGTCATCTTGGAGGTGTTTTCGTGCCTTGTTATCATGGTGGAAAAGACAGCATAATCCCCTCTTGTGCTTGACAACATCAGAGTATATGATGGAGTCCCTCAATGACGCTGCCGCCGGCATGCTTGACTGTAGGCAAGACACAGTAAACTTGGTGTTGCCTAAACTATGGTAGTACGGTATACCGGTACTAATAAAGTACTACGGTACTAATTAGAGATGTTCGATAATGGCTTTTTGCCGATATTCCGATATTGTCCAACTCTTAATTACCGATACCAATATCAACCGAAACCGATATATACAGTGGTGGAATTAACACATTAGTATGCCTAATTTTGTTGTGATGCCCCGCTGGATGCATTAAACCAGGGGTGCTCAATACGTCGATCGCGATCTACCAGTCGATCGCAAAGGTAGTATTGGTAGATCGCATTACATTATTTTAAAAAAATAAAAAAAATAAAAAATTTTTTTTTTTTTTTTTTTTTTTTTTTTGTGTGTGTCCTGTCCAGCTTCTCAGGCAAATCATATAGTTCAGGGGTGCTCATTACGTCGATTGCGAGCTACCGGTCGATCTCGGAGGGTGTGTCAGTCGATCACCAGCCAGGCATTAAAAAAATAGTCCTAAAAATGAGCGATCATAAATCTTCACAATGACGTCATTTTCGTCACTTGATTGACATTCACGGCACCCGAGGGTCTTCTGAGATGACACTGGCTGCTGCCAGCTCATTAAAATTACCGACTGGAAGGCGAGAAACACTTTATTTCAACAGACTCTGGCGCCGTACCTGTCGTCAAAACTCCAAAGACCGACTGCACAGATGCACAGTTGCGCAAACAAAATAGGAGTCTCAGAAAGCTGGCGTGCACAAGCTAGCAAGCTACGGAGTTTGCCGACAATGTATTTCTTGTAAAGTGTATACAAAGGAGTACGGAAGCTGGACAAATAAGATGCCAAAAACCAACCACTTTCATGTGGTATTGGACAGAAAGGAGGACTTTTTTTCTCCTCCATTCGAAAATGCGGACCTTATCATCACTACTGTCTGATTCCAATCAATGCAAGTCATCAGAATCAGGTAATACACCAACTTATATTCTTGTCTTCATGAAAGAAAGGAATCTATATGTGTTAAACATGCTTGTATTATCATTAAACACCTTTAACTTATTAACAATATTAACTATAAGTGTTAAACATGCTTGTATTATCTTTAAACACCTTTAACTTATTAACAATATTAACTATATGTGTTAAACATGCTTGTATTATCTTTAAACACCTTTAACTTGTTAACAATATTAACTATATGTATTAAACATTCTTGTATTATCATTAAACACCTTAAATTTTTTAACAATATTAACTATATGAGTTAAACATGCTTTTATTATCTTTAAACACCTTTAATTTATTAACAATATTAACTATATGTGTTAAACATGCTTGCATTATCATTAAACACCTTTAACTTGTTAACAAAAACATATATTTCATAAATAAGTAAATATAAATTATATATATGAATGAGGTAGATCCCCACGACTTGATCAATTGAAAAGTAGCTCGCCTGCAGAAAAAGTGTGAGCACCCCTGCATTAAACAATGTAACAAGGTTTTCCAAAATAAATCAACTCAAGTTATGGAGAAAAATGCCAACATGGCACTGCCATATTTATTATTGAAGTCACAAAGTGCATTATTTTTTTTAACATGCCTCAAAACAGCAGCTTGGAATTTGGGACATGCTCTCCCTGAGAGAGCATGAGGAGGTTAAGGTGGGTGGGGTTGGGGGGGGGGCGGGGTTGAAGTGTGGAGGGGGGGGGGGGGGGGGGTTAGCGTGGGTGTATACTGTAGCGTCCTGGAAGAGTTTGTGCTGCAAGGGGTTCTGGGTATTTGTTCTGTTGTTTTTATGTTGTGTTACGGTGCGGATGTTCTCCCGAAATGTGTTTGTCATTCTTGTTTGGTGTGGGTTCACAGTGTGGCGCATATTTGTAACGGTGTTAAAGTTGTTTATACGGCCACCCTCCGTGTGACCTGTATGGCTGTTGACCAAGTATGACTTGCATTCACTTGTGTGTGTGAAAAGCCATAGATATTATGTGATTGGGCCAGCACGCAAAGGCAGTGCCTTTAAGGTTTATTGGCGCTCTGTACTTCTCCCTATGTCTGTGTACCAAAAGTCATAAATTGTACTTTTTGAAACCGATACCGATAATTTCCGATATTACATTTTATAGCATTTATCGGCCGATAATATCGGACATCCCTAGTTATACTGAATTAAATGTGGTACTATAATACTTCTCATTGGCGTCGTTAGGGCTATTTTAGGGGGGCTGATAAATGATATTATAACCTGCCTTTATTCACTACGATTATAAACCATTTGAAGACCCTTTGTCAGCGCTTATTATCCAATCCAATCCATTCCATCAGTAACGCCCACGTTACTATACTGAAAATCCAGTCCACTTATTGCAGTTTCCACTGTTACCTTAGCAAGGTCAAGCCAAACCGTTGCAGCATTAAGGCTACGTTCAGTGCGTTCACAACACTGCAGGTGAAATCTGATCTGTTTATTTAGTCGTTCACATTAAATAAAAAAATGTGTCCAGACTCAAATGTGAATGCAAACTGACATGGCGTCACAAGGTTGCACGTTTTGCAGTGTTTATGGAAGTGCTTCAATTCTCGTCGTCTCAGGCTATTAGTGTTGTCCCGATACCAATATTTTGGTACCGGTATTTTGTCAACATTATAAGGGACAAACTGTAAAAATAGATTAATAATCTACTTGTTCATTTACTGTTATTATCTGCTTCCTTTCTATTTTAACATGTTCTATCTACACTTCTGTTAAAATGTAATAATCTCTTATTCTTCTGTTGTTTGGATGCTTTACATTAGTTTTGCATGATACCACAAATTTGGGTATCAATCCGATACCAAGTCGTTACAGGATCATACATTGGTCTTATTCAAAGTTGTCATGTGTCATGGATTATATTTCTGAGTTTATAAACATAATACAAAAAAAAACAAAAGAAGATGTTGTGATGCCAAAAAATATTGACGTAATCCTAGTAGTATCGACTAGATACATGCTTGTACTTGGTATCATTACAGTGGATGTTAGGCGTAGATCCACCGATGGTGTTTGTTTACATTTTGACGCCGGTGAGCTACGGTGTGTAGTGAAGCATGTTTAGCTATTCCTCGTCCTGCAGGGACGATACTTGTAAGAAACATACTTTATTTGTCGCTATGGAGGCGAGGATTAGTGATTTAGAAGTAGCTTCAACACTGCCGACTGAGGCTGGACTTTAGCCGCTAGCTAGCTAGCCATGTCTTAAAGAACCTCTTCCGGTGGGCGTTTCAGTGTTATAACTTCGCCTTTATCGTTAGTTTGTATGCCAAAATGCGTCCGTTCTCCCTTTTCTGTCTGCTTGTAAGTACTCCGTGATTGTGCGCTGCCGAACATGCTCGTCTGCTCGTAAACCAGAAATGACATGACGTGACGACAAGGAGTGCGCGGGGGGCGGGGGGTTGTAGGACCGGTACTTTTCAGAGGCAGTATAGTACCGAATATGATGTATTTATTCTGAAGAGCGTGCTGGCGATCAGTGGTGGAACAGATTGAAGTGAGTTCCTAAAAAGTTATTGTTGCCTGTTCCTGCCAATTTGTCAACTAATTTATTGAGTATCCGTCTACTTTGGTGAATAATGATGACGCTATAAAAATGGGACCCATTACCTCTCTGCTTGGCACTCAGCATCAAGGGTTGGAATTGGGGGTTGAATCACCAAAAATTATTCCCGGGCACGGCCACCGCTGCTGCTCACTGCTCCCCTCACCTCCCAGGAGGTGATCAAGGGTGATGGGTCAAATGCAGAGAATAATTTCGACACACCTAGTGTGTGTGTGACAATCATTGGCACTTTAACTTTAACTTAAGCCTACAGTAAGTGTCATCAGTATTGTCAGTCAGTGCATGGCACATAAGAGGGGTGTGTGTCAATACAAGGGTAGTATTAGTATATGATCGAAATTAGAGTAATTAGATCGATATTTATTTTATTTTCAAAATCATGTGCTTGTTGTTTTTGTTCATGGTTACAAACTCAGGGAATAATTCTCTGGACGCAGGAAGAAGACTTTGACAGTAAGACAAAAGGATTTTAAAGAGTAGTAGATGTTTAGTTTGTGCTATTGTTGACCGTGTTTTCCGGATTATAAACCGTAATCATTACATTTTAGAAAAAAACTAGTTTTTTTCATATATTAGCTGTACCGAACTATAAGTCGCAGATATGTACTGGTACAATACGCTGTGAAATGAGATATTTACTTAGAAAGATTTTGTAAAGGCTTATTTACATACAAAGTACCGTATTTTCCGCACTATAAGGCGCACCTAAAAACCACAAATTTTCTCAAAAGCTGACAGTGCGCCTTATAACCCGGTGCGCTTTATATATGGATAAATATTAAGATTCATTTTCATAAAGTTTAGGTCTCGCAACTACGGTAAACAGCCGCCATCTTTTTTCCCCGTAGAAGAAGCGCGCGGTGCATGCTGGGATATGTGACGTTTCATTTCCATTTGTGTGTTTATGTAAAGACCCCAAAATGGCTCCTATTAAGTGTGTTGTCTGTCTAATTATAAATAATGCAGACGAGGCGTGTTGGATGAGTTCTCAACGTTTACTCACAGCGTGCTCATAACCACATTCTAACTGCCAGCATACAACAACGCTTCTCAGGGCTACCGCGCATGCTCGTAACTATCGTTGCATGCTGGGTAGTGTAGTTGTTATATTTGCTAGCTCATAACAGCACATTGAGAGACACGCTTACGCGCTTAATTCAATACTCGCCGTCATTCCGGGTGGATTGACAAAAGACCTCCAGCCGCTAGATATTGGTGTCAACAGGGCATTCGAAGCTAGACTGCTAACTGCGTGGGAACAGTGGATGACGAAGAAGCGCGCGGTGCATGCTGGGATATGTGACGTTTCATTTCCATTTGTGTGTTTATGTAAAGACCCCAAAATGGCTCCTATTAAGTGTGTTGTCTGTCTAATTATAAATAATGCAGACGAGGCGTGTTAACTGAGGTCTCAACGTTTACTCACAGCGTGCTAACTGCCAGCATACAACGCTTCTCAGGGCTACCGCGCATGCTCGTAACTATCGTTGCATGCTGGGTAGTGTAGTTGTTATATTTGCTAGCTCATAACAGCACATTGAGAGACACGCTTACGCGCTTAATTCAATACTCGCCGTCATTCCGGGTGGATTGACAAAAGACCTCCAGCCGCTAGATATTGGTGTCAACAGGGCATTCGAAGCTAGACTGCTAACTGCGTGGGAACAATGGATGACAGAAGGCGAACACACCTTCACTAAGACGAGGAGGCAGCGCCAGACGACGCCAACATCTGCCAGTGGATCGTAAATTTGCCCAACTTTTCACTTCGGACACCGAAGACGAAGGATTTACGAATGAAGAATAACTTCAGAAAGTGAGCGCTATGTTTATTTTGTGTGTTGTGACATTAACGTTCGAGCAACATTATGTTGCTATTGCTCTGCACTATTTTGAATTTTACTATGTTTGTGATTGCACATTTGCGTACATTTTGGGAGTGAACAGAGTTGTTAGAACGCTGGTTTTTAATATATTATTAAAGTTTGACTGACCTATCTGACTGTTTTTTTGACATTCCCTGTAGCGCAGCGTAGGCGCGGCTTATAGTCCGGGGCGGCTTATTGGTGGACAAAGTTATGAAATATGCCATTCATTGAAGGTGCGGCTAATAATCCGGTGCGCCTTATAGTGCGGAAAATACGGTACCTTAGTTGTTTCCAAATGGTGCCTTTAACACGGCACTAAAACGGCTGATCAAACAAAACAGAACAGTAATTCACTACGTTTCCATGTACTAAATTAGTCTGATTTCTCAACTAGTTTTTTTTTTTTTTTTTTCACACCTCCGTGTGATGTCCAAGTGTCCATGCACACTCCCAAATGCGACTATTGGTCATACACCATGTGTCTCCCGTACACTGGGGAGGCGCTTATATTATTTTGCGTGGATAAATTAATTACTTTTCCGGTTGACCCATGACATCATCTGCCATCTGCAGATCCTTACAACTTGGGTTTTCCCATAATGAATACGGTTTTCCATTAAAAAGGATTAACTTAAAAGTCGAAGCTATGTAGCGAAGCAACTCCATGGGCAGGGGACAAAATATACGGGAAACATCAATGATGAATGGTTGGTGTACGTATAAGAAAATTCATGATTGGTTGGTTGGTTTACTATGATGAGTCACGATTGGTTAAGATTAGGGCAAAGCATTATGGACAGGCCAATCAGAGGCAAGATAGGGCGGGTCATCGAACCAGGAAGGGAAATCACAACATACACGCACAACCCAAATGACGACGAGCGAGTCGGAGAAGAGAAGAGGGAATATTCAAGCGGGCAATTTACTGTATATATTAACAAACTAGTGGAAGATGGCAGAGGGATTCTCTTACTTAGATGTTTCTTTTAGCGATGTTTACGACGTCCAGGAAACCCACAATGCGTCTACTTGGCCACATTTGGACAAATGTATGCGTCTGGATAAAACAATGCCCAACACATTAATTTTAGTTGTTTACCATGTAAGCCCAAATCAAAACTGCTCTCGGCATGGAAGACATGGAATACACATTTAAGAACACGCATGATTGTGGTAGACGTGATGACTTTAGCTACAGTATAGCCTGTCTAAATGCTAAATTTCATTTTCATTGGTGTTTTAGAACAAGATAGTAGCTGACATTTTGTTCATTATTTCTAATGTTTATATTTTGACATTGAATAGTTGAATAATTTTGAAGCATTAACAACATGACTGCAAGATATGTTATTTCATGCTATAAATCATAAATGGCTTTGCTCAGAAATGTGCCAGCAAGGCTCATGTCAGAGCCATCAAAGCAAAAATGCCAAAGTAATTTGTGAATGAACCAAAGTAATGTGTAAATAATGTAAATAACTAGATGAGCCATCTGTGGCTGTGAAGTGAACACTAGTAATGTTGTAAATACCGTATTTTCCGCACTATAAGGCGCACCGGATTATTAGCCGCACCTTCAATGAATTGCATATTTCATAACTTTGTCCACCAATAAGCCGCCCCGTATTATAAGCCGCGCCTACGCTGCGCTAAAGGGAATGTCAAAAAAACAGTCAGATAGTTCAGTCAAACTTTAATAATATATTGAAAACCAGCGTTCTAACAACTCTGTCCCAAAATGTACGCAAATGTGCAATCACAAACATAGTAAAATTCAAAATGGTGTAGAGCAATAGCAACATAATGTTGCTCGAACGTTAATGTCACAACACACAAAATAAACATAGCGCTCACCTTCTGAAGTTATTCTTCATTCGTAAATCCTTCGAATTCTTCGTCTTCGGTGTCCGAATTGAAAAGTTGCGCAAGCGTGGGATCCAAAATGGCCGGTTCCGTCTCGTCGAAGTCATCGGAGTCAGTGTCGCTGTTGTTGTCCAGTAGTTCTGTGAATCCTGCCTTCCGGAAAGCTCGGACCACAGTTGTGACCGAAATATCTGCCCAGGCATTTACGATCCACTGGCAAATGTTGGCGTATGTCGTCCGGCGCTGTCTGCCCGTCTTAGTGAAGGTGTGTTCGCCTTCGGAGCTGTGTGAAAAAAGCCACCCGGCCTCTTCGCGTAAACTTCCCTTAACCACTCGCTCATCTTTTCTTCATCCATCCATCCCTTCGTGTTAGCTTTTATGATGACGCCGGCTGGAAAGGTCTCTTTTGGCAAGGTCTTCCTTTTGAATATCACCATGGGTGGAAGTTAGCATGGCAAGCTAGAACCACAGTGAAGGATGACTTCTCATTCCCTGTGGTGCGAATATTCACCGTACGTGCTCCCGTTCCACAGTGCGGTTCACAGGAATATCAGTTGCTGTGAAATACGGTAGTAATCCGTGTGCGGATGGAGAGATTGCGTCTTTTTATGAACCGGATCCTTTTCGCTTAGTAGGAGCCATTTTGTGGTCTTTACAGATGTAAACAGGAAATGAAACGTACGGTGATATCCGCGCGTTTTTTCTTCTTCTTCCGGGGGCGGGCGGTAGCTTACAGTAGAAGAAGAAGCGCTTCCTGTTCTATGGGGGCGGGTGCTTACCTTGGCGGTTGCTTGCGTAGAAGAAGAAGCGCTTCCTGTTCTACCGGGAAAAAAGATGGCGGCTGTTTACCGAAGTTGCGAGATCGAAACTTTATGAAAATGAATCGTAATAACGCGCACCGGGTTATAAGGCGCACTGTTAGCTTTTGAGAAAATTTGTGGTTTTTAGGTGCGCCTTATTGTGCGGAAAATACGGTAGATGTTTCTTTTAGCGATGTTTACGACGTCCAGGAAACCCACAATGCGTCTACTTGGCCACATTTGGACAAATGTATGCGTCTGGATAAAACAATGCCCAACACATTAATTTTAGTTGTTTACCATGTAAGCCCAAATCAAAACTTTCGGCATGGAAGACATGGAATACACATTTAAGAACACACATGATTGTGGTAGACGTGATGACTTTAGCTACAGTATAGCCTGTCTAAATGCTAAATTTCATTTTCATTGGTGTTTTAGAACAAGATAGTAGCTGACATTTTGTTCATTATTTCTAATGTTTATATTTTGACATTGAATAGTTGAATAATTTTGAAGCATTAACAACATGACTGCAAGATATGTTATTTCATGCTATAAATCATAAATGGCTTTGCTCAGAAATGTGCCAGCAAGGCTCATGTCAGAGCCAACAAAGCAAAAATGCCAAAGTAATGTGTGAATGAACCAAAGTAATGTGTAAATAATGTAAATAACTAGATGAGCCATCTGTGGCTGTGAAGTGAACACTAGTAATGTTGTAAATACTGTATAGAATAGGCTAACCCACGTGGTTCCTGTGGATGTGAACACAAGTTGTAATTACTCTAGTGACTATATAACATAGTGACTGAAACAGACGTAGTGATTCATTTGGATGAATGGGGTATGTATTTATGTTAACGCTGTTGATAATTGTTCCATTCTTCAAACACTAAAACATCTTTAAATGTGCTTTTTTTTGTTATTTTCTGCATGTTCAATTGCTGAAAAACAAGGAGCTTTTGGGGGGGGGGGGTTATGTTCAGTCTTTTTCATTATGTTCAAATCACATGCCTGTATGTTGATGTTAAATAACAGTATCAAGAAATTATCTTGGATTGCGCTACGGACATGACGCTACTACCAAGAATGTATCGGGGGCAGAGGCAGAAGTTATTTTCGAATAAATTATCGGACGAAAAACACGGAAACAACACTTTTTATTGTCTTGAAGTTCATTTATAAGACTCTGTTGATTGATGGAAGGAGATTTAAATCCGAAGGAAAAAACTGCTTGTGCTCCAGATGAAGGTTGCTATTGTTCTGGACTATCTTGCCAGTTGTGTAAAGAGTTGAACATAGTTATTGTTAATCAGTTTGGGGTACAGAAATGCAGCATGAAGATGTTTTTGTACACTTTATTATTCACTTTTAATATTCCTGCATCATTCTCTTCCATCTCATTCGTATTTTGTTTGGGAGTCCGAATTACGCCGGTAATTTACATTTCCTTAGTAACCTTCTTAAACAAATCTTTGTTTCTTTTCAACTACCATCGATGCACTTCAAAATTATCTGTTTTGTTAATTTGGGAAGCAAATATGCAGTTTCCTTTTCATTACAATTGTTGCTATGTTTTAATTGAATGATACTGTATCTGCTTCTGGGTTGTATGAGACTGGCAAGTGCGCAATGCTAAGGGTCCTCTCCGGCGGCACACACCCACTCCAGACATCTAGGGTCCAATTGCATAATCTAGGTGTGTTAGTACGATGTTTCCTTAGGTTGTAGGAGGCTTATTTAGAGTCAAACTATTTGAGAAATCGGACTACCGTATTTTCCGCACTATAAGGCGCACCGGATTATTAGCCGCACCTTCAATGAATTACATATTTCATAACTTTGTCCACCAATAAGCCGCCCCGGATTATAAGCCGCGCCTACGCTGCGCTAAAGGGAATGTCAAAAAAACAGTCAGATAGTTCAGTCAAACTTTAATAATATATTGAAAACCAGCGTTCTAACAACTCTGTCCCAAAATGTACGCAAATGTGCAATCACAAACATAGTAAAATTCAAAATGGTGTAGAGCAATAGCAACATAATGTTGCTCGAACGTTAATGTCACAACACACAAAATAAACATAGCGCTCACCTTCTGAAGTTATTCTTCATTCGTAAATCCTTCGAATTCTTCGTCTTCGGTGTCCGAATTGAAAAGTTGCGCAAGCGTGGGATCCAAAAATGGCCGGCTCCGTCTCGTCGAAGTCATCGGATTCAGTGTCGCTGTTGTTGTGCAGCAGTTCTGTGAATCCTGCCTTCCGGAAAGCTCGGACCACAGTTGTGACCGAAATATCTGCCCAGGCATTTACGATCCACTGGCAAATGTTGGCGTATGTCGTCCGGCGCTGTCTGCCCGTCTTAGTGAAGGTGTGTTCGCCTTCGGAGCTGTGTGAAAAAAGCCACCCGGCCTCTTCGCGTAAACTTCCCTTAACCACTCGCTCATCTTTTCTTCATCCATCCATCCCTTCGAGTTAGCTTTTATGATGACGCCGGCTGGAAAGGTCTCTTTTGGCAAGGTCTTCCTTTTGAATATCACCATGGGTGGAAGTTAGCATGGCAAGCTAGAACCACAGTGAAGGATGACTTCTCATTCCCTGTGGTGCGAATATTCACCGTACGTGCTCCCGTTCCACAGTGCGGTTCACAGGAATATCAGTTGCTGTGAAATACGGTAGTAATCCGTGTGCGGATGGAGAGATTGCGTCTTTTTATGAACCGGATCCTTGTCGCTTAGTCGGAGCCATTTTGTGGTCTTTACAGATGTAAACAGGAAATGAAACGTACGGTGATATCCGCGCGTTTTTTCTTCTTCTTCCGGGGGCGGGTGGTTGCTTACAGTAGAAGAAGAAGCGCTTCCTGTTCTATGGGGGCGGGTGCTTTCCTTGGCGGTTGCTTGCGTAGAAGAAGAAGCGCTTCCTGTTCTACCGGGAAAAAAGATGGCGGCTGTTTACCGAAGTTGCGAGATCGAAACTTTATGAAAATGAATCGTAATAAAGCGCACCGGGTTATAAGGCGCACTGTCAGCTTTTGAGAAAAATTGTGGTCTTTAGGTGCGCCTTATAGTGCGGAAAATACGGTAATTTAGTGTATGGACACGTTGTGAGTGGTTTCTTTATTCATCCTTTACGAAATGAATATTTTTATTGAGGTTCCAGATGTTTATCAGGATTCTTCTTCCTTGTACTTAGTAGACACTGTGAGTTTGAACAGTTTCTTAAAGTGGATCATCTTAGTACATTGTTTGATTTTTTGGCTTCATCCATTCCCTAATTCAGCCGTTGGCAAAGAACAATCCATATATTACCCGCACCTTTTGTATAAACCGCAGGGTGCAAAGCTTGGGAAAGAAGTGACAGCCTATAGTTATTGCGTAATGTTGACTTTGTTTTTGCGCAAACAATTGCATGTGATAAAAAGAAAATAAAGAACTATTTTAAATACTGTGTTGACATTGTTAAATTGTTAACAATCTCAAATTTCAAATCAAATTAATCTGATCTCACGAATGTTTGACCAGTTTTGGAATCGTCAGCATTAAAGATTAAAAATATCCAAGGAGGGGAACCTTAAACGATGGGTTAGTGTGGCTGACACAGGGTTTAGGCTAAATAATTATTTGTTTAAAGGGGAACATTATCACAATTTCAGAAGGGTTAAAACCATTAAAAATCAGTTCCCAGTGGCTTATTTTATTTTTCAAAGTTTTTTTCAAAATTTTACCCATCACGTAATATCCCTAAAAAAAGCTTCAAATTGCCTGATTTTAACCATCGTTATATACACCCGTCCATTTTCTTGTGGCGTCACACAGTGATGCCAATACAAACAAACATGGCGCATAGAACAGCAAGATATAGCGACATTAGCTCGGATTCAGACTCGGATTTCAGCGGTTTAAGCGATTCAACAGATTACGCATGTATTGAAACAGATGGTTGTAGTGTGGAGGCAGGTAGCGAAAACGAAATTGAAGAAGAAACTGAAGCTATTGAGCCATATCGGTTTGAACCGTATGCAAGCGAAACCGACGGAAACGACACGACAGCCAGCGACACGGGAGAAAGCGAGGACGAATTCGGCGATCGTCTTCTAACCAACGATTGGTATGTGTTTGTTTGGCATTAAAGGAAACTAACAACTATGAACTAGGTTTACAGCATATGAAATACATTTGGCAACAACATGCACTTTGAGAGTGCAGATAGCCCATTTCAGGCGCGTTAAGAACATATATTTTTCCACGATTTCAGCACTCAGGTTAACCATATCTAAATAGACACAAAATACTGCATTACACAAGACTACCCGAATGTACTTGAATGATTGAAAAAAATAAATGTTTTTAAGCTAAATTATTGGTAAACACAGTTTATGTATAATAATTTACGTAAAACCGCAAGTAATGAATAAAGTTTTCATCAATTAATATATTCTGTAGACATACCCTCATCCGCTCTCTTTTCCTGAAAGCTGATCTGTCCAGTTTTGGAGTTGATGTCAGCAGGCCAGTGAAGCTAGGGTCGATATTCTTCTCTTGATCATCTTCGGTGGCATAAGGGACGGTAGAAGCGGTGTGAGCCAAGACATCCAGGGGGTTTAGCTCGCTCGTCTGCGGGAACAAACTGCCGCCATTGCTTGCCATGCTACCGAGGCCCTTTGTCCCTGAATAGCTCACACACTCCGGCAGATTCAATTGGGGTCTGGCGGCAGATTTCTTTGACTTTATCGTTGGAAATGCATAAGCTTTGAGTGTCGCAGGATATCCACACATTCTTCGTAACATAGCTTTCGTCGGTAAAGTGTGCGGAAAAAACGACTGACCATTTCGTCGGCTTTCCCCACACCCTCGTATTTTGAACAAATTTCGTCCAATTTCTTGCCACTTTCGCATCTTTGGGCCACTGGTGCAACTTGAATCTGTCCCCGTTCGTGTTGTTACACCCTCCGACAACACACCGACGAAAGTGAGAAAATGGCGGATTGCTTCCCGATGTGACGTCACGTTGTGACGTCATCGATCCGAGAGCGAATAATAGAAAGGCGTTTAATTCTTCAAAATTCACCCTTTTAGAGTTCGGAAATCGGTTAAAAAAATATATGGTCTTTTTTCTGCAACATCAAGGTATATATTGACGCTTACATAGGTCTGATGATAATGTTCCCCTTTAAGCCCTGTTCGGAACATCCCTACCAAAAACGTGCAGTCATTCTTCACATTTTATTGTGAATTTTAGGTCTATTATGCATATTGCAGCATCAACAACACAACAAATCCAGTAACCAGTGCTTATGTTGGTAGAAAATTTATTGTAATACCTTGTAATACAAAATGATTGATTGATTGACTATTACTACCGTTCCATTTTAGGAGCTATGAATCGTTTTGTTTTCCCTATTATAGTATTTTGTTTAATAGTGTTAAAAATGAGGAAAAAAGTCCAAAAGTGGCGTATACCAACTGGGAGGTTGTGAGAGATACTCCTGCACTGTCTGAGCCAACGACCATCACACAGGAACTGAGCTGTCTCTTCAAAGAACAAGACACGTCAACACTATTTCTGGAGCCAGCCTCTCGGACAAAGTCTGGCCCACTGGGCAACGACCTGTCAACAAGGTCCTTTATCGCCCTCTCCTCCATTTGCACGACCCCCACTACCCCCTTAATTTGCAGATAACTACCACAGAGTGCTGTGTTTGTCAGGCAGAGAACGAGTTTGGTGGTCCTTCCTGCTAATTTTCACTCTCTCATTTTGGTGTTAACCTGATCTTTTGTCTTCCTGTGTCTCCACATTAGCATTGCACATTGTTGAGCTACGTTTGACTAATTGAAGGATGTTTATTGAGAAATGGCGGGATATTACCTACTCTTACCCAACAGCAATTAATCATTCTTGTCATACATCTTTGTTTTTTATTGTAGGTTTTTTTTGGCATCACTTTTATATTTTGTTCCACCAATTGCAAAAGTGGAATGTAATGTTTTGATCAGTGTGGGTTTTAGGATCGCCAACTCCATAAACAATAAAAAGGGAACAACTTTTTGGAAGAGCCTGTATTTTGAGGAGACATGCCCCACAATACGGAAATGTGATTGCACATTGAAGGAATCTTGCACGTGAGTATGATCATTACACTTAATTAGGCTATATTTTAAATGGTGTCATTTAATATACACGTTTGATGCTACAAACTATTAAACATTCTAATGTACGATTTTTAAAGGTTGTGTTTTCATGTGAAAATGAAGTCCCACAAGGCATGCAGGGAGCACTTTTTGTTTTGAAGCAAAACAAAAAATCCCCATAACTCGGAGGTCAGCTCCCTGGAGCATTTCTAAAAAGGAATTGAAAATGGAAAAAGATGGGGGGGAAATATTTTTTTTGTTTTAGTATCTTTGTTGTTAGAGGACAAACATGACACAAATCTTCCCAGTTGTTAGAAAGCTCACTGTTTAATATGTTTGTGTGTATGCTTCACTGATGAGAGTATTTGGTGAACATTGTTTTGTCCTATTAATTTTGGCGGTTCTTGAACTCACTATAGTGTGGACAGTGTTTGTTTACATGTAAAATCTTCCACTACTTCTTTGTCTCATTTTGTCCACCAAAACCTTTATGCTGTGCGTGAATGCACAAAGGTGCGCTTTGTTGATATTATTGACTTGTTGGCGTGCTAATCAGGCATATTTGGTCAGTGCATGACTGCAAGTTAATCAATGCTAACATGCTATTTAGGCTAGTAGTATGTACATATTGCATCATTTGCCTCATGTGTAGGTATATTTGAGCTCATTTAACATCCTTTACTTTTATCCTCTTTGTGTATAATTAAAATTGTGCATGTCTTATGACACATTATTTGTATGCAATATATTGGTTGCATTTCAGATACTTGTTTGTGTGCCATGTTGTTCCAGACCACAGCAAACATTACCTAGCTTTCCAAAGATTGTAATATATCTATTAAAAGAAGACAGCCTGCCGTTTCCTTTAACTTGGACACACATATCTATACCTTTGGCCATTAAAAGCCAGTAATTTCCAGGAGTTATCTCACCATTCTGAGTAGCCTCTGATTTACTACTGGTTTCTAATGTTGTAAAAATGTGTAGAATAAATATTACATTTCAACATTTCTGTCAACGAAGATTTGCTTCAGTTTGCGACACATAGTCATTTTGATAATAGGCTAATATAGCTAATATAGACACTTACGTCATGTGTTGCCTTCATTGTAAGACTTATATACGGCTTTTCATTTTTTGCGGCTCCAGACAGATTAGTTTTTTGTATTTTTGTTCCAATATGGCTCTTTCAACGTTTTGGGTTGCCGACCCATGCCATAACTTAATGGATAAAATAGTTAATTGTTTTTAGTGTAAAACATGTATATTAAATGACAAAATAAAAATTGTAGTGTTGGTAAGTGTAACGATTAGTGCAATTACATTTCCACATTCCTTGGATTCATACAAATGCGCAGATGCAGGGGGCACATGAATAAATTCAATTCATTTCATTTTTTTTTTAATTTATCTCCTTCATTGATGTGCATCTTTGATCGATAGACAATTATACCTCAATTATTCAATTATACATTTACACACCAATGCCTGAGAAAGCAGGATGAAGAAAAATCTTATATTTTCCTGCCCCCTTCAACATAATACGTAGTCTTACTTAATGGATATCATATAAATGAACAATTACATAATATAATGAAAACAAACAAAAAAAAAAAACACAAAAAAATACAACAAGTGCAAAACTTCATGAAGTACAAACCGAACAAACAAAAAAAAAGTAATATACACCTCACAGGATGATACAAAACCAATACAAAACCAGGCAAAAAATAAGTAAAATAATAAATATAAAGCAAAATGTAAACAGTTATGCCTCCAATTCCAATGGAATATATACGCATGTACCAAACACCGGCCGACCTGACTGTCTTCATCCTCACCGATTTATTTATTTATTTTTTCTGTGAAACAAATTTATACTATTTGACATGAAACTGAATTTAACTCGATGCATATTTTAGAGTAATACAAACTCAAAAATGTTTGTTTTGTGCAAAATAACAAAATTTACGAAATAAAACAAATGACTGTTTTTAAATTTTTTCCTGTTAGGGGGTTGCCGAAACAAAGCAATTGCATGATGATTAAGCCTAAAATATACACTGCATGCCCTTCCTGATGCTACCCTCGTTGGGAATTCAACCTGTGCCATTTGGCACAAAAGGTAGCAGCCTATACCTGCACCACCAGGGATTAATGAAATACTAATGGTGAATTTGTCTAATTCATTCTCTTATTGGTTTAATTAAAAAAGAGCTATGTCATTCATTCATTCCATTGAAATTGTACAAACTGTTTTTGATGTTCAGGGTATATATGGGATAAAGTGTGTCCCTTTTCAGCTCAATACGTGTCACGTGTTTCTAAATTTGGGACAATTCCCTCTTTCGAGGGACATAACCTTATTGAAAGTGAGCGAATATTTATCTTATATGTGACCCATAACGGACTTAACTATTGTTAGGAGATATGTTGTATTCATTAATGTAAATTGTGTTACAAAATGAGGACAGGGAGCGAATATGTGTTACTAAATTGCTATGATTTGGAAAAGGGGTCGGAATAAATAAGCTTGGCTTCGTCCTACTCCTTTTAGAACATGTTGTAAAGAGAAATGTAAATGTGTAAACTATATGTTATATCACTTGTAATTGCATACATGTCCGAAATTTAAACCAACCAACCAACCAACCAATTGGCAACCATGGTTGGTCGGTTTGTTACAGTTACACAAAAAACTGCACAAGAAATTTCCACAAAACCTACAAATACTTTACATGTACCAAGTAAAAACTTCCCAAAATTTGGATAAAATATGAACGTGTGTATGTATAAAATAATATTTTTGTTTTTATTTTCAACCATTTAGATTCACAATGGAACGACGGACAGGCCCATTGTCTTATATCTCTCACACCCGTATTCTATGGGTTCATACTGATTTATGATATCGATATTGCTAGCTCTTGAATCGACATTCTAAAAAGGTGATTTGAGGCTTGGTCAGACCCAATGTCTGAAGTGTTTATTGAAGGCAATGGGGGAGGATTTGCACAGAAGCTCTTGAAGATCAGTGAGGACTAATGACTTGACAACGGCTTGAGTTTTGACGCTTGTGACAGAGCATAGGTGGGGATGTTAGGTCAAAAGGAACTGGCTGATGTGTGACTGTCTCTGGTGTGAAAGTAGCTGATATACACAAGGGCCTGCTTTCCCTTACATAGATAAGCCCTAGTTCTATACTAAATTACATTGTGAACCTGGATGTACTAAAATGGTGTTCTCAGACACGGATTAAAATAGTCTCAGACTTGTTTTAGTCTTGAGGTAAATAGTTTCCTTTCTTGGAAGGAGACCGGAGCTAGTTCAGGTCTAAATATAGACTCAGTGTTACACTTGTTCAGATGCAGATTTAATTTGATGGATTTATTTGACTATGTGAATGATGCTGAAAGACCACTACCAAGAACAGAAAAAAGATGGTTCAGAGACAAAAGTAACCGTCTGAATGAATCTGACGGTACAAATTTCTGTGACTGTGTTCAAACATCCACACACAATTCAGGTGAAATTATTTGTTTGCTGCAGACAAAGCCTTCCAGGAACTACTAAATAGTGGATTTATGTTGTGTGAGTCAATCAACTGTACGTAAATCTCGGGGACGGCGTGGCGTAGTTGGGAGAGTGGCTGTGCCAACAACCTGAGGGTTCCTGGTTCAATCCCCACCTTCTACCCTCCTCGTCACGCCCGTTGTGTCCTTGAGCAAGAAACTTCACCCTTGCTCCTGATGGGTCGTGGTTAGCGCCTTGCATGGCAGCTCCCGCAATCAGTGTGTGAATGTGTGTGTGAATGGGTGAATGTGGAAATAGTGTCAAAGCGCTTTGAGTTCCTTAAAAAGGTAGAAAAGCGCTATACAAGTATAAGTCAAGTATAAACCATTCTTGTTCAAATTATACTTTTCAATTTTCTTCTAATAGGACAATATTTTTGGTACAATGAATTGATTTTTTACCTGACATGTCATCTGCAGTCTTCTTCAAAAGGGTCACCTGACCACAACACTCCATGGGGACGGCGTGGCGTGGTTGGGAGAGTGGCCGTGCCAGCAACCTGAGGGTTCCTGGTTCAATCCCCAGCTTCTACAAACCTCGTCAGGTCCGTTGTGTCCTTGAGCAATACACTTCACCCTTGCTCCTGATGAGTCGTGGTTAGCGCCCTGAATGGCAGCTCCCGCCATCAGTGTGTGAATGGGTGTGTGAATGGGTGAATGTGGAAATAGTTTCAAAGCGCTTTGAGTGCCTTCAAGGTAGAAAAGTGCTATACAAGTATAACCATTTACCATTTTTATTTACTTTCAATGATAGGTTGATTGGCAACACTAAATTGACCCTAGTGTGTGAATGTGAGTGTGAATGTTGTCTGTCTATCTGTGTTGGCCCTGCGATGAGGTGGCGACTTGTCCAGGGTGTACGCCACCTTCCGCCCGATTGTAGCTGAGATAGGCTCCAGCGCCACCCGCGACCCCGAAGGGAATAAGCGGTAGAAAATAGAAAATGGATGGATGGAATTTAAACCAGGGGGTCTCCAAACTACGATCCGCCAGCGTGTTCAGTTTGGCCCGCAAAACGTCACGAGTCTAATAAGTAATCTGGCCAGCAGTGATGGGCAGTGACAAGTTACATGTAGCTAAGCTACTTAGCTTAACTACATTTTCCAGTAGCTTGGCGGTAGCTTAGCTACTTTTGTAACGAGTAACTTTTCCTGTAGCTTAGCTACTTTTTAACGAGTAACTTTTCCTGTAGCTTAGCTACTTTTAGACCCATGTAGCGAGGTAGCTTACATCAAAGCTTCAAAGCTACTACAAAGAAAGAAAATGGACTGCGAAGCAAGGCCAAAAACAAAATACGGAGAAAATACAATGACCTGGATAAATGAGAACATCCATTTACGGAGAAAATCCATGTGGTTGGTGTTCGTACGATGAGTCACAATTGGCTAAGGTTAGGGCGAAATATTACGGACTGGCAAATCAGAGGCAAGATAAGGTGGGTCATCGAAACTAGTAAGCAAAATCATAACAGACTTCGCACTCATGTCACATGACGACGAGGGTGTCAGAGACAGAGGGAATATTCAAGCGGACGATTAAAAAAAAACATTGATTGATTGATTGATTGAGACTTTTATTAGTAGGTTGCACAGTGGAGTACATATTCCGTACAATTGACCACTAAATGGTAACACCCGAATAAGTTTTTCAACTAGTTTAAGTCAGGGTCCACTTAAATTGATTCATGATACAGATATATACTATCATATATACTATCATCATAATACAGTCATCACACAAGATAACCATCAGGGTATATACATTGAATTATTTACATTATTTACAATCCGGGGTGTGGAGTGGGTTGGGGGGTTAGGTTTGGTTGTAATCATCAGTCATCAACAATTGAGAACGGAGAAATGGACATTGAAACAGTGTAGGTCTGACTTGGTAGGATATGTACAGCAAGTAGTGGACATAGAGAGAGAGAGAGATCAGAAGGTATAAGAAAAGTATCTACATTTGATTGTTTACATTTGATTCTTAATAATCCGGGGAGGGTGTTAGTTTAGGGTTGAAGTTGCCTGGAGGTGTACTCTTATTGCGGTTTTGAAGGAGGATAGGATGCCCTTTCTTTTATACCTGTTGGGAGTGCATTCCACATTGATGTGGCATAGAAAGAGAATGAGTTAAGACCTTTGTTAGATCGGAATCTGGGTTTAACGTGGTTAGTGGAGCTCCCCCTGGTGTTGTGGTTATGGCGGTCATTTACGTTAAGGAAGTAGTTCGACATGTACTTCGGTATCAGGGAGGTGTAGCGGATTTTATAGACTAGGCTCAGTGCAAGTTGTTTTACTCTGTCCTCCACCCTGAGCCAGCCCACTTTGGAGAAGTGGGTAGGGGTGAGGTGGGATCTGGGGTGGAGGTCTAGAAGTAATCTGACTAGCTTGTTCTGGGATGTTTGGAGTTTAGATTTGAGGGTTTTGGAGGTGCTAGGGTACCAGGATACACATGCGTAATCGAAAAAGGGTTGAACGAGAGTTTCCGCTAGAATCCTCATGGTGTTTTTGTTGACCAGAGAGGAGATTCTATAGAGAAATCATACTTGAAAATGGCAGAGGAATTCTCTTCGCAGATGAGATTTTTTCTTTCGCGATGAGGACAACGTGCAGAAAACCCACAAAATGCGTGTCCTTTGCCATATTTAGACAAATGTATGCGTTTAAAGAAAAACAATGCCCAAAAACTTAGTTTTTACTTGTTTACGCTGTAAACCAAAGTCATAACTGCTCTTCATCTAAGACGTGGAACGCAAGTTCATGAACAGTTTGACTGCACATAACCATTACAACTGTTCCCAAACAACACACGTCTTTGTTTTTTTTTGTCAAGATATTAGAAAGTAAGTAAGTAAATTGTATTTATAAAGCGCTTTTCACAGATAAAATCACAAAGCGCTGTACAAAACATAGGTGAAGTAAACAACAATTCAATTAAAACAACAGGGGCAACATCATAAAAAGGATACAAAGTGTATTAAAAATTATAGTTAAAAAGTGCATTAACTAAACATTTTACTAAAAAGAGAAGTTTTCAAATGTTTCTTCTATTAGATAGATGATGTGGTTTGTTTTACTGTAGGCAAAGAAAATGAATAACATTATAGGGGTGGGCCAAAGAAAAGACAAACTAAATAAATACATACAATGTGGTGTGGGGACCCCTAGAGGTTTTTGTAGGGTGTCCCCAGCTAAATGACAGATAGTTACCGTATTTTCCGCACTATAAGGCGCACCGGATTATTAGCCGCACCTTCTATGAATTACATATTTCATAATTTTGTCCACCAATAAGCCGCCCCGGACTATAAGCCGCGCCTACGCTGCGCTAAAGTGAATGTCAAAAAAACGCTGCGCTAAAGTGAATGTCAAAAAAACAGTCAGATAGTTCAGTCAAACTTTAATAATATATTGAAAACCAGCGTTCTAACAACTCTGTCCCAAAATGTACAAATGTGCAATCACAAACATAGTAAAATTCAAAATGGTGTAGAGCAATAGCAACATACCGGTAATGTTGCTCGAACGTTAATGTCACAACACACAAAATAAACATAGCGCTCACTTTCTGAAGTTATTCTTCATTCGTACCGGTAAATCCTTCGAATTCTTCGTCTTCGGTGTCCGAATTGAAAAGTTGCGCAAGCGTGGGTTCCAAAATGGCCGGCTCCGTCTCTTCGAAGTCATCGGATTCAGTGTCGCTGTTGTTGTGCAGCAGTTCTGTGAATCCTGCCTTCCGGAAAGCTCGGACCACAGTTGTGACAGAAATATCTGCCCAGGCATTTACGATCCACTGGCAAATGTTGGCGTATGTCGTCCGGCGTTGTCTGCCCGTCTTAGTGAAGGTGTGTTCGCCTTCGGTCATCCATTTTTCCCACGCCGTTCGCACTCGTGATTTGAATGCCCTGTTGACACCAATATCCAGCGGTTGGAGTTCTTTGGTTAATCCACCCGGAATGACGGCGAGTGTTGTATTTGTGTGCTTCACTTGTTTTTTGACACCATCTGTGATGTGGGCGCGCATAGAGTCGTATATCAACATGGACGGAGCAGCGTGAAAAAAGCCACCCGGCCTCTTCGCGTAAACTTCCCTTAACCACTCGCTCATCTTTTCTTCATCCATCCATCCCTTCGAGTTAGCTTTTATGATGACGCCGGCTGGAAAGGTCTCTTTTGGCAAGGTCTTCCTTTTGAATATCACCATGGGAGGAAGTTTCTGGCCATTAGCATGGCAAGCTAGAACCACAGTGAAGGACGACTTCTCATTCCCTGTGGTGCGAATATTCACCGTACGTGCTCCCGTTGTATCAACAGTGCGGTTCACAGGAATATCAAAAGTCAGTGGAACCTCGTCCATGTTGATAATGTTCTCTGGCCGGATCTTTTTTTCCGCTATCTTCTTTTTACAATATGCACGGAAAGTAGCCAGCTTTTCTTTAAAGTCGTTAGGCAGTTGCTGTGAAACAGTGGTCCGTGTGCGGATGGAGAGATTGCGTCTTTTCATAAACCGGAAACACCAAGAAGCACCACCTTTAAAATCATCCAGGTGAAGTTCGCTTGCTAGCGTTGTTGCCTTCATTCGAATAGTGATGGTGCTGACACTTCTGCTTGCTGCTCTCTGCTCAACAACCCACTGTTCGAGTTCGTCCTCCAACTGTTGCCATCGTGCTTTGTTCCCTCGGAAGCTCTGTTTTGTCTTCTTTACCTGGCGCAGGTCATCTTCTTGCTTCCTCCACCTACGCACCATTGATTCATTTATGTTATATTCTCTTGCTGCTGCTCTATTTCCGTGTTCTTCGGCATGACTTATTGCCTTAAGTTTAAATTCTGCGTTATAAGCGTGTCGTTTAGTAGGAGCCATTTTGTAGTCTGGTCTTTACAGATGTAGACACACAAAGGAAATGAAACGAAATATCCGCGCGCTTCTTTTTCTTCCGGGGGCGGGCGGTAGCGCTTCCTGTTCTATGGGGGCGGGTGCTTACCTTGGCGGTTGCTTGCGTAGAAGAAGAAGCACTTCCTGTTCTACCGGGAAAAAAGATGGCGGCTGTTTACCGAAGTTGCGAGATCGAAACTTTATGAAAATGAATCGTAATAAAGCGCACCGGGTTATAAGGCGCACTGTTAGCTTTTGAGAAAATTTGTGGTTTTTAGGTGCGCCTTATAGTGCGGAAAATACGGTAATAGTAATGGACCCATTTATACCCTCTCAGTGGCATTAATATTTATATTATACATGTGGGTCTATAGATATAAATGGCGTTAAATGTAGCAAGCTACTGTTGCCGTATAGCTTGTAACACTTCTCTGGGGACATCTTACCCTGTAGCTTAGCTACATGTAATTGAGAGTAACTTGTTGCTTAGCTTATTACATTTTCCAAGTAGCTTGCCCATCGGTGCTGGCCAACGGGGGGGCCTCTCACCTAATGTTAAATATCTAACGCAATAATTACTGCAAGTTTTCCGCCATATTGTGGACAACATCAGTAATTCAGATTAATGATCATAAATTACACTTTAAAGTGAACACAGCAAAGCGTGTTTAATCCAAACAACCTTTCCCACTCATGGCACAAAAAAACAAACACAAAAAGTCGACACTTGATCACACATAACACAACTCACTGAACTTTGTGGATGTTATAAAAATGTCCAGTCGCAACACATCATTCAAAATTACACTCATTTAAAGCCCCTGCAATGCATGATGGGAAAAATGCAAAAGACTCTATCCACGCGTATCCATGTTTGAGTTGAGTTGAGTTTGTGTTTATTTGGAACATGCATGCATACAACATGATACATCACAATTTCCAGTTTCTCTATTCAACATGTTCGATAAGGAGTAGGAAGAAGCAGAGCTTATTTCATACCCCTTTTCCTTTACATTGCAGTTGCTAAAACTTTTGTTAAATGGTTAATAGGTTATACTTGTATAGCGCTTTTCTACCTTCAAGGTACTCAATATTTCCACATTCACCCATTCACACACACATTCACACACTGATGGCGGGAGCTGCCATGCACATCAGGAGCAAAGGTGAAGTGTCTTGCTCAAGGACACAACGGAAGTGATGAGGTGGGGATCAAACCAGGAACCCTCCGGTTGATGGCACGGCCACTCTCCCAACTTCGCCATGCCGTTCACTCCCTGTTCTCAATTTATTCACAATATACTCCATAAGTAATAACATTAAAAATAAAAAAAATAATAATTAGTGAAGTAAGTTATATTTCATATAGTGAGATAAATAAGATTATCTAGAAAATGAATGGATGGATGAAATAAATTCAGAATGTTTTTCATGGTTCTTCTTCTTTGTACTTTGTAAACACTTTAAGTTTGAAGAGTTTCCTGAAGTGGATCATATTAGTACATTGTTTATTTCCTTTGCTTAATCCATTCCATAATTTAATTCCACATACTGATATACTGAAGGTCTTAATTGTTGTACGTGAGTACAAATGTTTTAAATTAAATTTTTCTCTAAGGTTATATTTCTCCTCTTTTGTTGAGAAGAATTGTTGTACATTCTTGGGTAGCAGGTTATAGTTTGCTTTGTGTATAATTTTAGCTGTTTGCAAATTCACTATGTGGTGGAATTTCAGTATTTTTGATTCAATGAATAAAGGGTTTCAATGTTCTCTATATCCAACATTATGTATTATTCTAACTGATCTTTTGTGTAGCATGGTTAATGAGTGAAGTGTACTTTTGTAGTTATTTCCCCATATTTCTGCACAATAACTCAGATATGGTAACACGAGCGAGCATAAGAGAATATGGAGTGATTTTTGGTCTAGAACAGTGGTTCTTAACCTACCGTATTTTCCGCACTATAAGGCGCACCTAAAAACCACAAATTTTCTCAAAAGCTAACAGTGCGCCGTATAACCCGGTGCGCTTTATTACGATTCATTTTCATAAAGTTTCGATCTCGCAACTTCGTTAAACAGCCGCCATCTTTTTTCCCGGTAGAACAGGAAGCGCTTCTTCTTCTACGCAAGCAACCGCCAAGGTAAGCACCCGCCCCCATAGAACAGGAAGCGCTTCTTCTTCTACTGTAAGCTACCGCCCGCCCCCGGAAGAAGAAGAAAAAACGCGCGGATATCACCGTACGTTTCATTTCCTGTTTACATCTGTAAAGACCACAAAATGGCTCCTACTAAGCGAAAAGGATCCGGTTCATAAAAAGACGCAATCTCTCCATCCGCACACGGATTACTACCGTATTTCACAGCAACTGATATTCCTGTGAACCGCACTGTGGAACGGGAGCACGTACGGTGAATATTCGCACCACAGGGAATGAGAAGTCATCCTTCACTGTGGTTCTAGCTTGCCATGCTAACTTCCACCCATGGTGATATTCAAAAGGAAGACCTTGCCAAAAGAGACCTTTCCAGCCGGCGTCATCATGAAAGCTAACTCGAAGGGATGGATGGATGAAGAAAAGATGAGCGAGTGGTTAAGGGAAGTTTACGCGAAGAGGCCGGGTGGCTTTTTTCACACAGCTCCGAAGGCGAACACACCTTCACTAAGACGGGCAGACAGCGCCGGACGACATACACCAACATTTGCCAGTGGATCGTAAATGCCTGGGCAGATATTTCGGTCACAACTGTGGTCCGAGCTTTCCGGAAGGCAGGATTCACAGAACAACAGCGACACTGACTCCCGATGACTTCGACGAGACGGAACCGGCCATTTTGGATACCACGCTTGCGCAACTTTTCAATTCGGACACCGAAGACGAAGAATTCGAAGGATTTACGAATGAAGAATAACTTCAGAAGGTGAGCGCTATGTTTATTTTGTGTGTTGTGACATTAACGTTCGAGCAGCATTATGTTACTATTGCTCTACACCATTTTGAATTTTACTATGTTTGTGATTGCACATTTGCGTACATTTTGGGACAGAGTTGTTAGAACGCTGGTTTTCAATATATTATTAAAGTTTGACTGAACTATCTGACTGTTTTTTTGACATTCACTTTAGCGCAGCGTTTTTTTGACATTCACTTTAGCGCAGCGTAGGCGCGGCTTATAGTCCGGGGCGGCTTATTGGTGGACAAAATTATGAAATATGTAATTCATAGAAGGTGCGGCTAATAATCCGGTGCGCCTTATAGTGCGGAAAATACGGTAGTTGGAGGTATCCAACCCCAACAGTTTCATATGCGCATTCACCGAACCCTTCTTTAGTGAAAAATAAAATGTTTTTTTTTTTTTCAAATTCAAGACAAAGTTATATGTTTTTGGTTACACTTTAGTATGGGGAACATATTGTAAGTAACAAGACTTAATTTAGAGTTATTTGGTTAGGGTTAGGGTTAGAGGGTTCGGGCCAGGGTTAGAGGGTTAGGGTTATGATAAGGCCATGCCGAATAAGGCATTAATAAGTACTTAATAATGGCTAGTTAAAAGCCAATATGTTACTAATTTGCATGTTAATAAGCAACTAATTAATGGTGAATATGTTCCCCATACTAAAGTGTTACCATGTTTTTTTTTACTGGTGCACAAAATGAACCGTGCATGAACATCACCTTGTTCAAAGAACAAAACCAACACAGTGCATAAACTCACAACAAATTACACACCTGCAAATCAGTGTGACTTCTGCTGTTGCCGTATCCGTAATACGCCGATAGGGAACAGTTTGTATTTACACGATGAGTCAGGCGTGTCTGGACCTCCACCGAACCCCTGAGCCCGACTCACCGAACCCCTAGGGTTCGATCGAACCGAGGTTAAGAATCACTGGTCTAGAACATGTTTTGCTTTATTCATTATCGACGTGTTTCTTGCCACCTTATGTTGTATATTTTTGTATGAGCTTTCCAGTTAATTTTATCATCAATATAGAAATGTGGTTTAATTTACTCTTTCAATTTATATTCTGTTGCGTTTGGCACATTGTAGCTGCTTGATATTTGTAATTGATTACACAACTTTAAGGAGGTTGTTATGGAAGTAAAGAAGGTAGGCGTCTAACTTTCAAATACTCTTGATATCCAATTATATTAATTATAGATCCATCATATTAATATAATATGAATATATATATATTAGGGGTATCAAACAATTAAAATATCACATTTTGTTCATAGTTAACTCAAAATTATTCGCAATAATCGCAGATAAAGTAGATATAATTCTTCATCGTCACCTGGTGTACCGGAGACAGATCTTTTTCAAGTTTTAACACCATGAATCGACAATTAATTTGTTTTAATCAAATGTGTTTTAAACATTATGCTTTTTTAAACAGGTCAACACAAATATGAAAAACGCACTTTAAATGACAATAACAAATTAAAAATTGCATGATGTGTGTTGGTGTCTTGCCAGATTTTGTATTTTGTAGAAATACAGAATTTGCATTCCTGCTTTCGGAGCCTGCGTACAGAGGTGAGGAGCTCCACTTTCATGTTTAGATACAAGTTTCACGCATTAATAACACAAAATGTGGATTGTTACGATCATGCTTTGATTGTCAAAGGTGTTTGCTAATGTAATCTGTGATATTTATATGAATAAATGCTTCTAGTATTTTGTACAATAAATGTACAAGTTAAAGGCCTACTGAAATGCAATTTTCTTATTTAAACGGGGATAGCAGGTCCATTCTATGTGTCATACTTGATCATTTTGCGATATTGCAATATTTTTGCTAAAAGGATTTAGTAGAGAACATCGACGATAAATTTCGCAACTTTTGGTCGCTGATAAAAAAGTACCGGAAGTAGCAGACGAGTAGTGTGACGTCACAGGTTGTGGAGCTCCTCACATCTGCACATTGTTTACAATCATGGCCACCAGCAGCGAGAGCGATTCGGACCAAGAAAGCGACGATTTCCCCATTAATTTGAGCGAGGATGAAAGATTCGTGGATGAGGAAAGTGAGAGTGAAGGACTAGAGGGCAGTGGGAGCGATTCAGATAGGGAAGATGCTGTGAGAGGCGGGTGGGACCTGATATTCAGCTGGGAATGACTAAAAAAGTAAATAAACACAAGACAAATATATACTCTATTAGCCACAACACAACCAGGCTTATATTTAATATGCCACAAATTAATCCCGCATAACAAACACCTCCCCCCTCCGGTCCATACAACCCGCCAATACAACTCAATCACCTGCACAACACACTCAATCCCACAGCCCAAAGTACTGTTCACCTCCCCAAAGTTCATACAGCACATATATTTCCACAAAGTCCCCAAAGTTACGTACGTGACATGCACATAGCGGCATGCACATACGGGCAAGCGATCAAATGCTTGGAAGCCGCAGCTGCATGCGTACTCACGGTACCACGTCTGCGCATCCACCTCAAAGTCCTCCTAGTAAGAGTCTCTGTTGTCCCAGTTCTCCACAGGCCAATGGTAAAGCTTGACTGTCATCTTTCGGGAATGTAAACAATGAAACACCGGCTGTGTTTGTGTTGCTGCAGTCGCCCGCAATACACCGCTTCCCTCCTACAGCTTTCTTCTTTGCTGTCTCCATTGTTCATTGAACAAATTGCAAAAGATTCACCAACACAGATGTCCAGAATACTGTGGAATTTTGCGATGAAAACAGACGACTTAATAGCTGGCCACCATGCTGTCCCAAAATGTCCTCTACAATCCGTGACGTCACGTGCCGGGGTCATCATACCGAGGCGTTTTCAGCAGGATATTTCGCGCAAAATTTAAAATTGGCATGTGTTGCAATGTTAAGATTTCATCATTGATATATAAACTATCAGACTGCGTGGTCGGTAGTAGTGGGTTTCAGTAGGCTTTTAATGGTCTTCGAATTGCTGCATTGCAAAGTTTTAACCTTCTCTATTTATTAATAAAAGAGAATATTCCGCTTGCTAATCATTCTGTAATTGAGGACTCCACCAGAACCTGTTATAAAATAAATTGCACAAGATTTCAGCCTGCCAGAAAATATTTTGTTTTGAAGCCGGAAAAGTGCGTGATTGGTTTCAGAAAGTGTCTTGACATGTTTTGATGTCGGATCGACTGTTGACAATAACAAAGTCCTCTCTCGACTTTGTTTTCAGCCCAATGTGGTCCCCAAGTCACAAGTTCGGACACCCCTTGTTTAAACCATTTTAAGGCTCAACAAAGGACAAGACTAAATGGCAAAGACTAAGTCTTAGCTGTGGAAACACACCATAGTCTATTCACTACTGTCTTGGAAATGCAACTGCATGCAAAGTCTTCTATATAATATTTGCAAATGAGACTCAATAGTAGGGTTGCTGCGATACCAATAATTTGGTACCGGTACCAAAGTGTATATCGTTACTTTGATACTTTTCCAAATAAAGGGAACCACGAAAAATGTTAATATTGGCTTTATTTGAACAAAAAATCTTAAAATAAAATAAACATATGTTTCTTATTGCACTCAAAGAAAATTTTTACAAGGTTAAAATACAAATTAAAGGGCATAAACACATTGGGCTTTTCTTGTTGCACTCAAAGAACAATTTTAAATGTTCTATATTGCATATGGTTTGCTATAATCAAGGATTAAATTGGAATAGAATAAAAAGCTTTATTGACATTATATTGAATGCTTCATGATTTATGGTTGCCACTAGGGATGTCCGATAATGGCTTTTTGCCGATATCCGATATTCCGATATTGTCCAACTCTTTAATTACCGATACCGATATCAACCGATATATACAGTCGTGGAATTAACACATTATTATGCCTAATTTGGACAACAAGGTATGGTGAATATAAGGTACTTTAAAAAAAAATTAATAAAATAAAATAAGATAAATAAATTAAAAACATTTTCTTGAATAGAAAATAAAGTAAAACAATATAAAAACAGTTACATAGAAACTAGTAATGAATGAAAATTAATAAAATTAACTGTTAAAGGTTAGTACTATTAGTGGACCAGCAGCACACTCAATCATGTGTGCTTACGGACTGTATCCCTTGCAGACTGTATTGATATATATTGATATATAATGTAGGAACCAGAATATTAATAACAGAAAGAAACAACCCTTTTGTGTGAATGAGTGTAAATGGGGGAGGGAGGTTTTTTGGGTTGGTGCACTAATTGTAAGTGTATCTTGTGTTTTTTATGTTGATTTAATAAAAAAAAAAAAAATTATTTAAATTAAAAAAAACGATGCATATAATAAAAAAAACGATACCAATAATTTCCGATATTACATTTTAACGCATTTATCGGCCGATATTATCGGACATCTCTAGTTGCCACTCCTGGTCTGTGCTTCAAGAAAAATAAAATTATTAGTAAGTACTAAAAACAAAACTATGGATGAATGTACACATAAGCCATGTAACAGGTAAAACGCACGTGTTAAAGATAAAACACAAATTGTAGCAATTTGTTACAAAATTCAGTCGTTTCACTTGCATTAGTTGACACCAATTGGGCGGTTTTAATCCCGCTAATATTTGGCATCAAGCCAAGCAGCTGTGTGCACAACTACGGGGGAGCTGGTCAACTCATAAGAGTGGCGTACAGTATGTGTGTGTGCGAGATTGGCAATGTGTTGGCTGAGTGACGTCAGTGAGTGAGTGGGCAAGTAAAGAGAGAGAGAGAGAGGAAGCGCGTGCACTGCGCAGTAGAAGGATGAACGGATCTGGTTGTGTCCTGCAAAACTAATAATAAAGCAACCAGATTGTCACAAATTGCCGCCCTCGTCATTCTGACCCGAAAGTGAAGTTTAGCAGACCCATTTCCGGGTAAAGTGAAGGTTGTTACCCCAGACGAAAACATCGACCCTGAAGGGAACGTCTGCCCTGTGCTCCTCGACTATGATCTGCATGGTAGCCGAACAGCTGGAAAGGTGTAACAACTACATTATTACCTGTCACTCTTTATAACTCATTTTGCAGATCTGAATTCCTGTTATTTAAATGTTTAACTTAATTTGAAGCAAAAGTGGTAATACTAATCGCCACATTTGGCGAGGCGTGTTTTAAGCAGCACTAGCAACGCGGCGCCTCCCTGATTAAAGCATCACCTTTACTGTTAGTTTTGAAGCCCAAATACCTCCATATTGCGCTTCACGCACCCTCTTTATTGACCAGTAAAATTGCTGTTTTTTGCCATTCCTCCTATCCACGATGTTATTGCTTGTATGCAATTTGTGTGTGCATTTTGACACACTCAAAATGACAGATGCCGCACAGCACCATGTGGATGAAAGAACGGTACCGGTATTTTTCAAAGGTAGTATAGTACCGATTTCAATTAATTAGTACTTTATTAGTACCGGTATACCGGTTCTACCGTACAACCCTACTTAGAAGTATAAGAAAATATATAGCAACAGGACAGCACGGTTATTACCTGCTCACTGTTATATAAAACTGTATTATTAAAAATAAAACATGGAATAACATATTGAACACACACAAAATTAACTGTTGAGTACAGGCATCGATTACCAGGTACCCTATCGATTCAAATGTAAAAGGTAGTCACCCCTAATGACCTCAGTCTGGGAGTAATCCGGAACTGAAGTTAAGTGACATTCCAGAAATCAACCGGATTAGTGTGGATTGATTTAAACCAGATTAGTTTTGTTCTGGTTTTATTCATGTCCTGAACACGAAACCCGGCCAAGGAGGTTTAGTTAGCTACTTATACTGAAAGAGAAATACAAAAGTACCTATTTTTTTCCCGTTCTGACAAAAACCAAAGCAGTATTTTCCATAACAAACAATTTAAATCCAATGACCCATTCCAATTCCCCTACTACAAAATATATTCTGTAGAGAATGATTACAATTTTACACACATATAATGTGAACTACTCGATTCCGTTGAATGATACGTGGGCAAATGGAATAGTTTGTTAAGAGCAATGTAACAAAATTTAAATCTGTACCAAAATGTGACTTTCATGTAATTTTCTGTCGGACGTTGACACTGTCACAACACCCTGATGTCATCTATCCGTCTTTTTACTTCCGCTTATCCAGCAGGTTTGGGTCGCGAGGACAGCAATCAGCAGGGAACCCCAGACTGCCCGGTCCCTGGCCCTTTCTTCCAGTTCCCCCGGGGAGACAGGGAGACATTCCAAGGCCAGCTGTGAGACATAATCCCTCCAGCGTGTCCTACAGGTCTACCTCGGCCGGGGTCTTCTTACCAGCTGTGCACGTCCAGAACACCTCACCACGTAAGTGTCCATACAATAAAGTAGGTAGATCGAGAAGATGACTCTTGTTAAAGGTCCTACCAAAGTACGTATACCTCTTGGCATTGTTGGCGTGACCCCGGGATGCAGAGACGAGAGGCCGTAGGCAGGTAAAATACTATTTTAATTATACAAAATGGGGTTGCGCCTGTGTGGAAGAAGCAAAGGTCCACGGGTGAGTCAAAAAACTAAACTAATAAAAAAAGTCAAACAGGAACCAAGGTAGAGGCAATTAACTTCCAAGTACAGAGAAACAAGGAACACGTCTGACCAACATACTGCTGGTTTATGAAGCCGCCTGATTACCAACCAGGGACAGGTTGATTGCCAATCAGTAATCAGGCAGAGGTAAAGTGGCTGTGAGTTTAAACAAACAGGAAGTGGAATGCAAAATATGAGTGTAAGACAGGAACGAAATACCAAAACACAGGAAAACAATAAACACAAGTCTAACCTGTCATGACCTGTCTTGATGGCAAAGGCTAAAAGGCTTTCTGTCTTTGATGTTGAACTGCATGAGTAAGACTACTGCTGCACAGGCTGGACACATTAAACATTTGTTCATTTTGAAGTTTATTGGACAGACAAGTCATGCGGTAGACGCAAAAAAAATGACTTCAGGAGAGAAGGGCTTGTGATGGCATTTATGTGGGGATTGGCACACACTAAAAATGCTGGGTTATTTCGATAACCCAATGTATGAGTTGTGAGTGTTGGGTTAAATTTTGAAGTTATTTTTATGAAGAGCAATCAATTTTTTGGGTTATAAGGGTATTATTTTAACTCAATTTCTGGGATTTCAAAACAATCAACCATTTCTGGGTTGTTTGTCAATGAGTAACACATTTTTGGGTAAAAGGCTTTTTTTTTTTTATTATAAGGTACTTTTTTCTTGAAGGGAATTTTATTAAGGATTAATCTCATTAACATTATTGACAATCACACATCTTATGTACATGAACATATTTGAGCATGCTGTATAGAACTACTATTGTCATGATCCGCTGCCCGGATCAGGTTTGTTTAGTTTTTGCCTCCCTCAGTTCCTGTTTTGAGCACCCCTAGGTATGTGTTTTAGTTGCCATGACTGCAGATTGTTTTCATCTGCCTCTGATTAGTGTCCGGGACGCTCACCTGCTCTGGGGCACTAATCAGAGAGCTACTTATTCCCTACTTTTCGCCACACTCAGTCTGGCTTTCTTATTTGCTTCCACGTAACAGTTACGACGGCTACTAATTCCTGGGCTAAGCTTCGCCTTTTTGTTTGCCTGTTTGCATGCTAAGCTTTTCTTGATCGCTATTCCGTTAGCTTCTCGTGCTATCGGCACGCTGGTGCGCTTTTGTTTGTATCCTGCATGATTTATGGACAATAAATTATTTCCTTACCTGCACTTTGCCTCAGGAGTCCCGTCTGCATCCTGGGAGAACGATCCACGCAGTAACATATACGGCAATTCTTGTAAAGAAAAATGTCACTCATATCTTTCTTTTGAGTATATTTTAATGGAATAAAAATAATGTTGATCAGTAGTTGGGAAGGAGGAGGACAAACCAGCAGTAAAATGTATAATTTTTAACCAACTATTGGGTCAAGGAGCGCTAAATTGAGCAACCCAATAGTTGGGTCTAGAATAACCCAACATTGTAGTGAACATAACTCAGCTTTTGTGTGAAATAAATTCATCCCAATAGTTGGGTTATGAATCAACCAACATTGAGTTAGCATAACTCAACTTTTGGGTTAAATAATTCAACCCAATAGTTTGGTTGGGAATAACCCAACATTAAGTTATCATAACTCAACTTTTTGGTTAAATAATTCAATGCAAAAGTTGGGTTGAAAAACTTTATCCAAAATGCTGAGTTAAAAAACCTCAAATAAGGGGTTAGTCCTTTTCTGGACCAGCAGAACCACACATTTTTTAGTGTGCAGCATTGTCCTGTTCAAAGACCCAAACATCACTGTTAAATCTGGGACCCTCAGTCAAGATAAGGATACATGATGCAGTTTATTCCATTTTTTGTCTGTTGCTTCTATTTCTTCTTTATTTTCCGCCTACAATCTGGTTACAATATTTGGTAGAAATAGGGTCTGTCCTAACTGAGCCTTTATTTGTTTCTCCTCATCGGCGTCTGCCAGGGGAAATGCATAATTTGATGATGGGATCCTCGCCTCAGTGTCAGTACACACAAGCTGGCTGTCTGAGGTAGCAGGTGCTCGTGAGCAAACACAGGCACACCAGTATTTGTTCCTCACTATCCTTGCATACCGAAGTGAGCTCAAACTGCAGTGCAGACATAGTTCACTTGCCTGCACTATTATTTCTCTGTCTTCCGTCTTGCCTATTGTATGATGCCTTTCTTGGGGTATGTGATGAGAAAGACATAACAAGGATAATGCGGTTTCTCAGGGTTGTGTGTCATCACTTTTCGAGGAAAATTATTTATCTTGTCCTTCTTCCCAAGTAAACATAGTTGTAGAAATGGTTTTCATAGTAAAAACTAAGAAATGACCTTAAATTATGTTGATATACTGCACATACTGTTGATTGTAGTTATTACTTATTGCCGAGTTAAAACGGAAACAACACAAAACATGTTGGTTCGATATCATCAAAAAAAAAAAAAAAAAAAAAAAGTAGGGATGTCCGATATTGGCCGATAAATGTGTTAAAATGTAATATCGGAAATGATCGGTATCGGTTTTTTTATTTTTTTATTTTTATTTTTATTAAATCAACATAAAAAACACAAGATACACTTACAATTAGTGCACCAACCCAAACAACCTCCCTCCCCCATTTACACTCATTCACACTCATTCACACAAATGGGTTGTTTCTTTCTGTTATTAATATTCTGGTTCTTACATTATATATCAATATATATCAATACAGTCTGCAAGGGATACAGTCCGTAAGCACACATGATTGTGCGTGCTACTGGCCCACTAATAGTACTAACCTTTAACAGTTAATTTTACTAATTTTCATTAATTACTAGTTTCTATGTAAATGTTTTTAATTTATTTATCTTATTTTTTTAAATTTTTTAGAAATGACCTTATCTTCACCATACCTGGTTGTCCAAATTAGGCATAATAATGTGTTAATTCCACGACTGCATATATCGGTTGATATCGGTATCAGTTGATATCGGTATCGGTAATTAAAGAGTTGGACAATATCGGAATATCGGATATCGGCAAAAAGCCATTATCGGACATCCCTTAAAAAAAAGGTATTAACAGCCAGTTAACAGTTAAATTGTCACAGTGCATGCGCAATCACTTATACGCCACAGGCAATCAGCAATCTGCACACCTGGGTCTGATGAGGGCAGATGGTATAAAGACCAGCAAACCAGAAGATCCAGTGCCGGAACGTAGTTCACTCCTAGTAGTAAACATCCCGTCTCTGGCTTCCCTCCTCGTACCTGGTCTCTGTGATTTTCCCTCTGCCCCTGTCTTATGTCCTCTATGTTCCCCGCAGTGTTCCCTCCGTCTCCACCTATCAAGCTGTGCGCCTCGCTTCTGTGGACTTCCCACCGGACTTTGGACTGCTTCCCTCGATCCTCGACCCCCGCTTGGACACGGACCTCGACGCTTCTCTCCAGCACCCGACTTCTCGCTTTCCCACAGACTTGCGTCTTGCCTATCCCATCTGGACTTCTGAACGATTCATCCAACACGCACGTAACATTCACATTATTAATGCTTTACATAGTCTTGCAACACACACTCTTAGTAGCATACACACCCCAGTACATCATCAGTTTCAATAAACCTATTAAACTGAATCTTCCCGTTGTGTCATCGCCTTCCCCCGCCATACGTAACATAAATCCTCCATAGAGCACACAAGGTTGGTCATTTCTTGTATTTTAGTGAAGTCATTTACAAAAGCTAAACATGGTAGCCTATAGGCTACTAGGAGCTAGAATCTATAAAACAGCTAAACACTCAATAGCACACAAACTAGACATTCGTAGTAAGTGTTCTTAATTGCAGTCTAAAACACAAAATGTGTCAATATAAACAAGTACCAAATAAATGCAGTTGCTTATTACTTACAGAGACTAAGTCTCCGAGGTAGAAGTGTATTAGAAAGTATGCAGTAACAAACGTGTCTGCATCAGCTTAACTTAATGAATTATTGTGGCTGCTAGGTGTAAAAACCACAAATCTGGCCCAGGTTAGTGTTTTTCATATATACTACCATTGTACTTTTTCGATGTAATTTCACTTAATCAAGCATTTTCTACCATTCCACACTACAAAATAATAAAAGTATTAATGGTTGGTGCTGATACAGTATCGGATGGAATACCGGAATTGGCCAAAAACCCAAGGCTCCTTTATCGGTTTTATAACAGAAGTGGAAAAGGGGACATCTCTACAGATTTAATTAACTTTCACTGTATGTTAAGGCTATATTTGTTCAACTTTCTTATGTTTTCCAGGCATGAAGGTAACAACTGAACAACAGGTCCAAGTACTGGCAAAGAACTGCTCGTATTCATATGCAACTTTGTTCTTCTGTACATTTCTGTTCGTAAAGCTAATCTCAACTTCAACTAAGAATGGGCATCATTCACATTTTAAGCGATAGTAGTACCAAATATGTACTTTAAAGGCCTACTGAAATGCGATTTTCTTATTTAAACGGGGATAGCAGGTCCATTCTATGTGTCATACTTGATCATTTCGCGATATTGCCATATTTTTGCTGAAAGGATTTAGTAGAGAACATCGACGATAAAGTTCGCAACTTTTGGTCGCTGATAAAAGAGCCTTGCCTGTACCGGAAGTAGCCTCCAGCAGCGAGAGCGATTCGGACCGAGAAAGCGACAATTTCCCCATTAATTTGAGCGAGGATGAAAGATTCGTGGATAAGGAAAGTGAGAGTGAAGGACTAGAGGGCAGTGGGAGCGATTCAGATAGGGAAGATGCTGTGAGAGGCGGGTGGGACCTGATATTCAGCTGGGAATGACTAAAACAGTAAATAAACACAAGACATATATATACTCTATTAGCCACAACACAACCAGGTTTATATTTAATATGCCACAAATTAATCCCGCATAACAAACACCTCCCCCCTCCCGTCCATATAACCCGCCAATACAACTCAAACACCTGCACAACACACTCAATCCCACAGCCCAAAGTACCGTTCACATCCCCAAAGTTCATACAGCACATATATTTCCCCAAAGTCCCCAAAGTTACGTACGTGACATGCACATAGCGGCACACACGTACGGGCAAGCGATCAAATGTTTGGAAGCCGCAGCTGCATGCGTAGTCACGGTACCGTGTCTGCGTATCCAACTCAAAGTCCTCCTGGTAAGAGTCTCTGTTGTCCCAGTTCTCCACAGGCCAATGGTAAAGCTTGACTGTCATCTTTCGGGAATGTAAACAATGAAACACCGGCTGTGTTTTTTTTTTGTCATAATGTGATTTATGTAACTAAGGTGCTGCTTTAGCTTGTTTACTTCAGATGCAGTCAGTAGTCATTTGTTTACCTCCTGTTGTTATACTATTGGTGTTCCTCAAGGTTCCACTTTAGGTTATTTCTTTTTCATCATCTGGGCTATTCAACTGCTGGCTTGCAAGTTTAGTTGGAAAAAATATATTTTTACAGCAGATTATTGAAAATAGATATAAAATGCTGTCGTAGAGATGATATTTGGCTTGATTTTGGTCTATTCGAATGAATAGACCAAAATCTATTGTTTACTGTCACTGGTTCTGCGAAATACACAAAATAAGACTAATAGTGAAGGGAGAAGTCAGGCCCCGCGCTCTTTAGCTTTTTGGAAACGTGGCCCCCAAAACAATTTAGTTGCCTATCCCTGCTCGAAGGGCTCCTGCACACTGGCCTACCGTATTTTCCGCACTATAAGGCGCACCTAAAAACCACAATTTTTCTCAAAAGCTGACAGTGCGCCTTATAACCCGGTGCGCTTTATTACGATTAATTTTCATAAAGTTTCGATCTCGCAACTTCGGTAAACAGCCGCCATCTTTTTTCCCGGTAGAACAGGAAGCGCTTCTTCTTCTACGCAAGCAACCGCCAAGGAAAGCACCCGCCCCCATAGAACAGGAAGCGCTTCTTCTTCTACCCGCCCCCGGAAGAAGAAGAAAAAACGCGCGGATATCACCGTACGTTTCATTTCCTGTTTACATCTGTAAAGACCACAAAATGGCTCCTACTAAGCGATCCGGTTCATAAAAAGACGCAATCTCTCCATCCGCACACGGATTACTACCGTATTTCACAGCAACTGAACCGCACTGTGGAACGGGAGCACGTACGGTGAATATTCGCACCACAGGGAATGAGAAGTCGTCCTTCACTGTGGTTCTAGCTTGCCATGCTAATGGCCAGAAACTTCCTCCCATGGTGATATTCAAAAGGAAGACCTTGCCAAAAGAGACCTTTCCAGCCGGCGTCATCATAAAAGCTAACTCGAAGGGATGGATGGATGAAGAAAAGATGAGCGAGTGGTTAAGGGAAGTTTACGCGAAGAGGCCGGGTGGCTTTTTTCACACAGCTCCGAAGGCGAACACACCTTCACTAAGACGGGCAGACAGCTCCGGACGACATACGCCAACATTTGCCAGTGGATCGTAAATGCCTGGGCAGATATTTCGGTCACAACTGTGGTCCGAGCTTTCCGGAAGGCAGGATTCACAGAACAACAGCGACACTGACTCCCGATGACTTCTACGAGACGGAACCGGCCATTTTGGATACCACGCTTGCGCAACTTTTCAATTCGGACACCGAAGACGAAGAATTCGAAGGATTTACGAATGAAGAATAACTTCAGAAGGTGAGCGCTATGTTTATTTTGTGTGTTGTGACATTAACGTTCGAGCAACATTATGTTACTATTGCTCTACACCATTTTGAATTTTACTATGTTTGTGATTGCACATTTGCGTACATTTTGGGACAGAGTTGTTAGAACGCTGGTTTTCAATATATTATTAAAGTTTGACTGAACTATCTGACTGTTTTTTTGACATTCACTTTAGCGCAGCGTTTTTTTGACATTCACTTTAGCGCAGCGTAGGCGCGGCTTATAGTCCGGGGCGGCTTATTGGTGGACAAAATTATGAAATATGTAATTCATAGAAGATGCGGCTAATAATCCGGTGCGCCTTATAGTGCGGAAAATACGGTACATAAAAAAGAAAGAAGCAGGTTGCTGAAATCAGGCTTTGTTTTTTTTGGTGTCTGAGAATGAGAACTTTCCTTATTCAATCATGTATGGCACAGCCTGCTACCTTTTTTTTTTTTTTTTTTTTACTTCTAAAGCATGAATTCTCTCAATCTGTCCAAAGCATTGACTTGTTTGTTTGTGTTTCCAAAAAGACACATCTGGCGGGGGCTGCGAATCCAAGCCATGTGGTGGACGACCCTTGCGCTGTTGTCACGAAGGTGACAACAAATTGCCAGGTCCCTCACCACTAACCCCCGACGGGGATGACAGATTGCATTCTAGTGGGGGGGTGAGCATGAATTCTTTATTCTGACTTTTTCCTGACAGATGTTGGAGACAAATTCAGCTTCAAAGATGTGGTCAGCGGGTGTTTTATGTGTGACTTTAACATGCTTATCCATGGCGGCTCACAACTCGCTTCGATCGGGGTTGACCAGGGTCCTGCCAGGGTGTCAAAACCCTGTTTACTTATCAAGATGGATGAGGGAAGGGTCAGCAAGGAGGAAAACATTTCATTTCCTATACTCCCTCAGTCCTTCAATCATCCTCCCTGGGTATTTATCTTGTCTCTTTCTGTGCATCTTACAGCTAAACCTAACAAGCTCGATCTCGATTTTGTCCATGGCTCTATATTCCCAGAGTGAGTATTACACCAAGAAAGCAAAATCTATCTTCTTTTTAATCTTACTTTATTTATATTACATCACTGACTGAAAGATGATCAGGGTTGGGTAGAGTTGCCAAAATTGTACTCAAATATAAGTACTGTCCTTTTGAGTAGTCCTTCTCAAATAGTGGGGCAAGCCCTCTGAGGAAGGGCACCGATACATAACATGCTTTACCAGTATCATGCTTCAAACCCTGCATTGAAAAGTTGTTCAGTACTAAACGTGCTCATTGAAACCATTAATCCTGACTTCCTCATTTTGATAAAAAAAAAAAAAAAAAAATCAGCACCAATTATTTTATCAATTTTTGTTTTGTAGGTTAAAAAGTGTTTTAGATTTTGTGCTCCTGAGGTAATGTTGCTGATCAGTTTTAATGTATTATTATTTATTGAGTTTATTTAATTGTATTTTTCAGTATCAAATGGATAAAGTAGGTAAAAATATATATATTTTTGCTTAAATAAGGATAATGTTTACTTTTATTTTAAGCAAATTAAGGCACGTAAGATCTTTTCTTTTACAGACTAAACAAATAATGTGAGTAAAGTTATTGTTCATTAAAACTTGATCTATATTTCTATGTTTTTTCTTTAATTTAATAGGGAGCGGTGCGGAGGTGTACTTATAACAATTGTATAGACAAATTATACTATTTCCAGTAGCGGCTGAGAGTGGGGGGAGTTGGGAGGGGTGAAATGTTTTCTTCCCCGAGGGGGCGGTAACAGAAAATAACTGAGAAGTTATTTTCATATATATATATATATATATATATATATATATATATATATATATATATATATATATATATATATATATATATAGTGTTGGGAGGGGTGAAATGTTTTCTTCCCCGAGGGGGGCGGTAACAGAAAATAACTGAGAAGTTATTTTCATATATATATATATATTAATACATATATATATATATATATATATATATATATATATATATATATATATATATATATATATATATATATATATATATATGTGTATAGTGTTGGGAGGGGTGAAATGTTTTCTTCCCCGAGGGGGGCGGTAACAGAAAATAACTGAGAAGTTATTTTCATATATATATATACATATATATATATATATATATATATATATATATATATATATATATATATATATATATATATAAATATATATATATAAATATATATATATATATATATATATATATATATATATATATATATATATATATATATATATATATATATATATAGTTACTGTAGTATTGTACATGGTAATTGTTATATATTGTATATATTATATAAAAATATAATATCATATATCAGTATATATTATATACTTTATATATAATATGTAAATATTACATATATGTTATATTTTATATTGTTACTACGGTACATTTTTTGTAGAGATGTCCGATAATATCGGCCTGCCGATATTATCGGCCGATAAATGCGTTAAAATGTAATATCGGAAATGATCGGTATCGGTTTTTTTATTATCGGTATCGTTTAAAAAAAAAAAATTAATCAACATAAAAAACACAAGATACACTTACAATTAGTGCACCAACCCAAAAAACCTCCCTCCCCGGTTGATATCAGTATGGGAGAGTTGGACAATATCGGAATATCGGCAAAAAGCCATCATCAGACATCCCTAATTTTTAGTCTACTTTATACCTGCATAATAAAGTATTTCTGATTCTGATTATCCTTTCCATCTTTACACTTTCCATCCTTTGTAACTGAGCTACTGTGTGGAACAATTTCCCTTGTGGATCAATAAAGTTTGTCTAATTCTAAGAGAAGCACTGTTATCAAGTAATATAACTCAAGTAAACATAAAAAGTAGTGATCCAAATATTAATTTGAGTAAAAGTAAGTATTCAGTGAAAAAATTGTCTAGTACTGAATAAATGGTGAGAAACTTCTGATTTATTTAGTGTTTTTTATGGTACTTACACTACAACTGTGGTTGTTCTGTGTGTAAGTGTGAAACAGAGAGACTAATATAGCATGTACCGTATTTTCCGCACCATAAGGCGCCCTGGGTTATAAGCCGCGCCTTCAATGAACGGCATATTTCAAAACTTTGTCCACCTATAAGCCGCCCCGTGTTGTAAGCCGCATCTAACTGCGCTAAAGGAATGTCAAAAAAAACAGTCAGATAGGTCAGTCAAACTTTAATAATATATTAAAAACCAGCGTTCTAACAACTCTGTTCACTCCCAAAATGTACACAAATGTGCAATCACAAACATAGTAAAATTCAAAATAGTGCAGAGCAATAGCAACATAATGTTGCTCGAACGTTAATGTCACAACACACAAAATAAACATAACGCTCACTTTCTGAAGTTATTCTTCATTCATAAATCCCTCGAATTCTTCTCCTTCGGTGTCCGAATTGAAAAGTTGGGCGAATGTGGGATCCAAAATGGCCGGCTCCGTCTCGTCGAAGTAATCGGAGTCAGTGTCGCTGTTGTCCAGCAGTTCTGTGAATCCTGCCTTCCGGAAAGCTCGGACCACAGTTGTGACCGAAATATCTGCCCAGGCATTTACGATCCACTGGCAGATGTTGGCGTATGTCGTCTGGCGCTGTCTCCCTGTCTTGGTGAACATCACGTGTGTTCCCCTTCTGTCATCCACTGTTCCCACGCAGTTAGCAGTCTAGCTTCGAATGCCCTGTTGACACCAATATCTAGCGGCTGGAGGTCTTTTGTCAATCCACCCGGAATGACGGCGAGTATTGAATTAAGCGCGTAAGCGTGTCTCTTAATGTGATGTTATGAGCTAGCAAATATAACAACTACACTACCCAGCATGCAACGATAGTGACGAGCCTGCGCGGTAGCCCTGAGAAGCGTTGTTGTATGCTGGCAGTTAGAATGTGGTTATGAGCACGCTGTGAGTAAACGTTGAGAACTCATCCAACACGCCTCGTCTGCATTATTTATAATTAGACAGACAACACACTTAATAGGAGCCATTTTGGGGTCTTTACATAAACACACAAATGGAAATGAAACGTCACATATCCCAGCATGCACCGCGCGCTCCTTCTTCTTCTACGGGGAAAAAAGATGGCGGCTGTTTACCGTAGTTGCGAGACCGAAACTTTATGAAAATTAATATTAATATTAACCCATATATACGGCGCACCGGATTATAAGGCGCACTGTCAGCTTTTGAGAAAATTTGTGGTTTTTAGGTGCGCCTTATAGTGCGGAAAATACGGTACTAAAAAACATGCACATTTTATAGTCACTTATGAGTAACAAAGCTAATGTTAGCGTATGTGCAGCTAAAACCAAACAAAAAAACAAAACTATTTACCACAACATGTTTTCAGTTGTTGGAAGTGGAATTCCTGTCGGCTAAATGGTTAATATTTTACTGACACAGATGACAGCGCATGATATAAATGTAATTGTTCATAGTTTACAAAAGTAAACACGTTTGACATCATGTCACTTTTTATTGTGTATAATATGAGTGTGGTCATGTGACTGCCAGGCTCCGTTTGATTGGTGAAATGAAGTCAAATGTCACCAATGCTTATGTTGGATTGGTGAATCATAGTCATGTGACAGTGTCCGCTGGAGACAAATGAATGCATCTTTGTAAACAGTAATCAAACGTTATAAACAAATACATTGATGATACAAATAAAAGTATCGATCGGGATAGAACGCAATTGAACGGTGTAAAAGTAGCCTTTCATGACTGTTCTGGACTTTTGCTTGTTTCCTCAGTTTCTGTACTATTTCCAGCGCTTTTTTTCGTTTCCACTTCCTGTTTGCCACCGCTTATCGTCTGCTGTAAGCTCTTGATTGGCAATCAGGAAAAAAGGTACAAAGTTTGCATAGATTATGTTTAAGCAGTTTCCTGACTGTCTCTTTAGGATGCGTCTCTTCGACAGCGTCTTCTCCCAGCCATATTTGTTGGGGCTTCTAGCGCTTCCATATGGAGACTACTTACAGGTATAAGCCAGACTGCCCCACAACAACAGGTGGATTGGCGCAACGCACTCTGGGTAAATGTATACCATTTATGTCCAATCCACTAAGGGTTAGGGTTAAAACACCACTATTGGGGCTAATTTTGAACAGATCGTTTAGCGGAAGTATGAAGGAAGGCAAGATTGTTTTACAAATATCTCCGCACTTCTACCACGGTTTAATTTCAATTTTTTAGGACTTACGCAGATTCCGAATACACAACGTCAGCTACTAACAGACAAGAAAAGTAGGTTTTGCATAATAGGGCTATTTTAACTATTTTGTTTTTATTTGTTTGCATTCGCCTGGTGTCTCTGCATCCTGGGGTCCAGCAAAAAAAAAAAAAAAAAAAAGTTAAAAAGTACAATTCATCCCAAAAAATACAAAAGTAAACGTAATAAAGTAAATGTAAAGCGGTACTACCCACCTTTGGTTTTATTAACAATAAATAATAATTAATAATAAATGATCATTTTTAGCATTACCACAATTATTTAGATGACTACATTCTACTTTTACTTGAGTCATATCACTAAAACAACAGTACTCTATTCGAGTACAATGTTTGGGTACTCTACCCACCTCTGCTAATTTATTGAAGAGCTTTTGTGTTCATTCTCCCAGCTGGGTTCTGTTGAGGTGAAATGCTCCATGGGCGTTTGGCCTTTGGGACAAGAGAACAATTACACATAATCTTAGCGGAGAAGGGACACTAAACCCTGTCAGCTGCACACACACACATACACACATGTTCGCTCCCACAAATCACCTGGCGTTGAATCAGGGTTTGTCTGAATGAGTGATACACCTGCATGTTCAAAGAAGTCAGCCAGAGCACATTTAAAAAGGGAAATGTAAAAAAAAAAAGGGTGGATGTTATTTTACAGAAATATCTGCACAATATTGCAGTATGGCAATAAATTGCACGGAAGCATGGTGCCTTAGCCAGTAAAAACGTTTAACAGAGGAGTTTTTTCCCACTTCCGAATTTTCAGAAAGTTTTTCCAGAATTTTCTTCAGTAAGGATAGTTGAAAAATAAGTCCAAAAACCATTAAAATGACTGAGTGAGGGCAAGTTTACTAGTTATAGACATACATACAGTATACCCGTATTAATGATAAACCGCATTAAAATTCCTGACTGTGTCGTGTGCAGCTACTCAGACAGATCATATTGTTGATGTAGATGCCCATTCTTGCTGTACAGATTTACTTTACAAAAGAAAGTGTGGTATACTTCACTTGTTGCCTTATTTCTATCTGACTTTATTTAATAGATTTGTATTATTGTTTGGTGCAGCAGGATAGAAAGAGGGAAAAGGCAAGACAGAGAGGGGGAATTGTGGGGACAAGAGGGAGATAAGACAGAGGACCAACAACAAACACAACAACAACAACATAACAACATCAGTAAATACGATATGTACAAATATGATACGAAAAGTGATAGCAAAGAAGCAGTTAGTGAAGTAAATATTAATAACACAGAAATGACAATGAACATGATTACACTACAAATGGAGCAAAAAAATACCAATAGAAATAGCACTATTGATAATGAACAATAACAATAATTACCTCTAATATCAACAATACAATTGTTTCAAATGCAACATTAGCATGTTAGCTTTTTTCTGCTAGTATCTCTCATATTAGCATGCTAACGTTTTATGATAGCTTTTTCACTACCATATAAATTGGAATGTGACACACGTTAACTGCTAGCGCGCTAACGTTAGCATACTAGCAAGCTAACATCAAAGTGCCAACTTATTTTTCCTAATTTTACGCTTTTATGTCTAATTCCACAGCCATACACTTTACAGTCATATAACTTGGTATTTGAAACATGCTAACTGTATGCATGTTTACGTTAGCATGCTAACATTAACGTGCTATCTTGTTGAGCAAATTTTGCAACGGTTTACTCTACAGTCATAAAACTTGGTACGTGACTCTTGTTAATTGTTAGCGTGTTAACATTAGCATGCTAACATTAAAGTGCTAAAGTTTTTTTTATTATTTTACTCTTTTTACTCAACTAAAAGTCATAATACTTGGTATGACCTACTCAGTGGCCTAGTGGTTAGAGTGTCCGTCCTGAGATCGGTAGGTTGTGAGTTCAAAATCCCGGCCGAGTCATACCAAAGACTATAAAAATGGGACCCATTACCTCCCTGCTTGGCACTCAGCATCAAGGGTTGGAATTGGGGGTTAAATCACCAAAATGATTCCCGGGCGCGGCCACCGCTGCTGCCCACTGCTCCCCTCACCTCCCAGGGGGTGATCAAGGGTGATGGGTCAAATGCAGAGAATAATTTCGCCACACCTAGTGTGTGTGTGACAATCATTGGTACTTTAACTTTAACTTTAACTTTAAGCTAACTGTTAACATACTAACATTAGCTTGCTAACATGCTAACATTAGCATGCTAACTTTTTGAGCTAGTTTTGCAACCGTTTACACCAGATTCATATAAACTCGGTATGTGACATTTGTTACCTGTTAGTATACAAATATTAACATGTTCGCAAGCTAACTTCAGCTTGCTTACTTTTTCATCTAATTTTAAACTTTTTTTCTATTTCCGCAGCCATACACCTTTGAGTCATATAACTTGGTATACGAAACATGCTGACTGTTATCACGCTATCGTTATCACACGTGCCAAGTGTTAGCATTTTTATGTAAACATGCTACTGTTTTAAGCTAGCTCTGTGGCTGGTTTTGTACAGTTACACCTAAAACTCACAGATTCAGACACTCTGCACCATCTAATAAGTACGGCGGCTTCCGGCGACCCCCGGCCAGAGGTCCAAGGCATGAATAGCAGGCCCATCAAAATTTCTGCGGGAATTTTCTATTATCAACATTAAATTGTTTCAAATGCAACAATACATATATGTAGCGATAACTTGAAATACAAAAGAAAGCGGATAAATGAAGGGGAAGAAGGAGAAGCGAACTGTACCTATTCAAATTTCCATCCATCCATCCATCTTCTTCCGCTTATCCGAGGTCGGGTCGCGGGGGCAGCAGCCTAAGCAGGGAAGCCCAGACTTCCCTCTCCCCAGCCACTTCGTCCAGCTCCTCCCGGGGGATCCCGTACCGTTCCCAGGCCAGCCGGGAGACATAGTCTTCCCAACGTGTCCTGGGTCTTCCTCGTGGCCTCCTACCGGTCGGACATGCCCTAAACACCTCCCTAGGGAGGCGTTCGGGTGGCATCCTGACCAGATGCCCGAACCACCTCATCTGGCTCCTCTCGATGCGGAGGAGCAGCGGCTTTACTTTGAGCTCCCCCCGGATGACAGAGCTTCTCACCCTATCTCTAAGGGAGAGCCCCGCCACCCGGCGGAGGAAACTCATTTCGGCCGCTTGTACCCGTGATCTTGTCCTTTCGGTCATAACCCAAAGCTCATGACCATAGGTGAGGATGGGAACGTAGATCGACCGGTAAATTGAGAGCTTTGCCTTCCGGCTCAGCTCCTTCTTCACCACAACGGATCGATACAGCGTCCGCATTACTGAAGACGCCGCACCGATCCGCCTGTCGATCTCACGATCCACTCTTCCCTCACTCGTGAACAAGACTCCGAGGTACTTGAACTCCTCCACTTGGGGCAAGATCTCCTCCCCAACCCGGAGATGGCACTCCACCCATGGACTCGGACTTGGAGGTGCTGATTCTCATCTATTCAAATTTAAATTATCATAAAACTGGGATTGACGACCGCACTTCGATAAGCTCACTTTTGTGGCGGCATGGCTCAGATGGTAGAGGGTTCCTTAATACAAATTCCGTTTCCGTCACCCTAGTCACTGCCGTTGTGTCGTCGAGCATGACAACCCACCCACCTTGCTCCCAGGGAATGTTTGATGGTGGTCACAGAGGTCGTTGGCACACATTGGCAGCCACATTTTGCCAGGGCAGGTGAGGCTACAAATGTGGCTTACTACTAGGGATGTCCGATAATGGCTTTTTGCCGATATCCGATATTCCGATATTGTCCAATTCTTTAATTACCGATACCGATATCAACCGATACATACAGTCGTGGAATTAACACATTATTATGCCTAATTTGGACAACCAGGTATGGTGAAGATAAGGTACTTTAAAAAAAACTGTATAAAATAAAATAAGATAAATAAATTAAAAACGTTTTCTTGAATAAAAAAGAAAGTAAAACAATATAAAAACAGTTACATAGAAACTTGTAATTAATGAAAATTAGTCAAATTAACTGTTAAAGGTTAGTACTATTAGTAGACCAGCAGCACGCACAATCATGTGTGCTTACGGACTGTATCCCTTGCAGACTGTATTGATATATATTGATATATAATGTAGGAACCAGAATATCAATAACAGAAAGAAACAACCCTTTTGTGTGAATGAGTGTGAATGAGTGTAAATGGGGGAGGAAGGTTTTTTGGGTTGGTGCACTAATTGTAAGTGTATCTTGTGTTTTTTATGTTGATTTAATAAAAAATAAAAAAAAACAATACCGATAATAAAAAAAAAACGATACCGATAATTTCCGATATTACATTTTAACGCATTTATCGGCCGATAACATCGGCAGGCCGATATTATCGGACATCTCTACTTACTACCATCAATTTTCAAAGTGGTTTCAATGAGGAGTGATTGAATAATTAGTCTCAACATAAAGCACTTTGGGTGTCAATAGGCCCTTTACCACCACAGATACTTTGACAGGAACCTTCCCATTTACCCAAGTAAATAAAGTTGTCAGGTAGTGGTGGTGACAAACCCCAAGATGCAGAGATGGTAGGCTTGGTGCAGGAAAACATTATTTAATGTCCAAAAATGCAGGTAAAACACAAACCAGGAACCAGAATACCAGGAAAACAGGTGACAGCACACAGGAACCAGGCAACAGGATAGAAAACTGGAGACAGCAACCAGCAAACAGTCTGCAGCATACAATACTGCAGCACTAACTGGAGGGCGAGGCAGGTATAAATAGTAGCCTGATTGGGAATTGCCACCAGGTGTGCCAGACTGCCAATCAGGTACAGGTGAGAGAAACAAGCCCTGGTTGTGGGGGGCCGTGGTTGGGGGGGCGGGGTTGCGGGGGCGGGGTTGAGGTGCAGGCAGCATACCCCTTCCCCTTCGAGCTTTTCTTGATGAAATTAAATTCTTTTTTCCAATCATTCTTCTTACTCGTCGTCGTCGCCATGTCTCTTCTTCGTTCTTCTGCTTCGTCTCCTTCTTGTTGTGTGTGCAGTTGTGCACTGAGCTCCAAAATCTGTAGATGTTATTGTAGCGTCCCGGAAGAGTTAGTGCTGCAAGGGATTCTGGGTATTTGTTCTGTTGTGTTTGTGCTGTGTTACGGGGCGGATGTTCTCCCGAAATGTGTTTGTCATTCTTGTTTGGTGTGGGTTCACAGTGTGGCGCATATTTGTAACAGTGTTAAAGTTGTTTATACGGCCACCCTCCATGTGACCTGTATGGCTGTTGACCAAGTATGCCTTGCGTTATCATTAAACCAGTTAAAAGATCTTCGAGTGAAGACCATTGTTAAATCCGTCCAATGCCACATTATTATGTGACTGAGCCGGTACGCTGTTTATATGGAGGAAAAGCGGACGCCTGGACAGCATGCGGTTGTTAAGGGGTGAAGGTTTCAGGTGAGAGAGGACGTTAAAGACAGTGTCTTTAAGGAAGCCCCCAATATTGTTGTCCGGGTGAAAATCGGGAGAAATTCGGGGGAATGGTTTCCCCGGGAGATTTTCGGGAGGGGCACTGAAATTCGGGAGTCTCCTGGGAAAATCGGGAGGGTTGGCAAGTATGGGTTTACCCAAAGAGCTTTGCGCAAGTCTGCCATTTTTATCTAGTTGTAGTCCAAATAGTAGTTAATAAGTTCCTTATTTTTCTTAATCATTTTCTTGTGGGGCAGACTGGCTCGTACATGTACATGCATGCTAAAAATCCTCCGATGTTGCCTTTTCTAATAATTAGTAGCGTATAATTCTAACTTATATCTGTCAGTTGACTCAATATGGAAGCGCTCAAACCGACAATCTGGCTGACGGGGTGGAGACGCAGTTGAAGGGAGCTTAGCCTGAAAGACGACTTTGGCACGTAATTAGGACCGCCCACAAAACGCCGCGGCTCAAGGTCTGTATAATAAAATGTATGCAAAATTTTGACCAAAGCACCACCATTACATGTTATGTAGACCATAAGAAAGCATTTTAAATTTAGACAAATATATATTATATGACTCCTTTAAATTAAGCATTGTTAATAGATTTTAGTGGTTGGTAGAAGTTTTTGAGCACTTTCAACAATACAGTAATTTACTAATAACTGTGATAATTTTGGTCTCAATAACAGTGATGATACATTTTCTGATTTGGAGCGCAGGTTGCAGAGCAAGGAAAGTGATTGTGCAGATAAAAAGTCTGTTTAGTTAGGGGAAACACAAGTAGTGTATAAAAAATCTAGTGCAGCATGAAAGTGGTGCTCGTTGAGGTACAAAGCACAATGAACAAGCAGCGGCAAGGAGAAACAGGTCAAACTAAATAGGCTAAATTAACTATGGGAAAGCAGATATGCTGGCAGGATACAGAACAGAAAGAGAAGGTGCAGCAAAAAATGGAAGCAAAATCAAAATAGGAGCACCAGGACAGGAAAATGACATCTCTGATATAGTATAGTGGTAGAAATAGTTGGGATCCTTATGCTAAAAAAGGAGAAATCCAGAAAAAAAACACAATTATAATTGCAAAAAAGAGATTATACAGAAAAGTGGACTAAAAATGAACAGATGTAAACCAGACAGTGCTCCTAGTACTGCAGCTATTGATTATTTTAGTAATGGAGTAATCTATTGATAATTTTTTTCAAGTAATTGAGTCATTTAACAAAAGACCATTTCTAGCCTTAATGTGTCTTTTATGAAAACAAAATGCTGAAATAAACAAGGATTTTTCTAATTATAAATCTTTCTTCTTATAAATACACAAAACATTTAAATCCCATTTTTACCATGGGGGCATTACTTTATTACTTTGAAAGGGTCTCAGATAAAGTTTGATAAATTAAGTGACAATGTATTTAACAATTTGGCCCGTTCACATTTTAAGAAGTATTCATTGGAGAAGTGATGTTTGATTTTCATTAGCAAGAGCATACAAATTGTAGATGCTAGCATGTTCTCACATGTTTGAATAAAACATTTGTTATGCGAGTCAAATATGTAAGATTGTGTAAGCTACCAAAATAGACTTTACCTTGTTTCTACTTTTGCCGCTCTTAATTATAAAGGATACTTCTGGTAATGTGCTACATCGTCGATGTAGGGCTATTGAGAGATGCCAGCTCCATTTGACGTTGCAAACATTTCACCCTGATGTCTATCTTTTTAGTTTAAAATGATGGTAAAACCTCTCTCGTCTTCTTTGGGCCCTTTGCTCTCTTTCCACCTTGTAGGTGTTCCACCTGCTACACACACACGGACCACATCATCCGCAGCGCGACCTAAATCACCAGTAGGTGCACTGCACTGAAAAATGGCATTAAACGAATAACTAAAGCAATAAAATACA